>NC_135440.1:22561712-22861712 GCF_051991255.1 Vanacampus margaritifer | reverse complement strand
TTATCTAACTGTGCATCGTTTTAGAAATGTGAATTTTAAATACACAACTGAGTTGAATTACATAATTTGTATTTTTTGATTTGTTTGATTTCTAGGCGTGACCTTAAGCACTCTGTTGGGCCGGAAGGGAACCCTGGAGAAGATGAAGGACTACTGGGACGTGGGATTCTACCTGGGTGCTAACATTCTGGCTAACGGGCACAGGAAAGTCATCGAGGCTTCAGAGAAACTTTACAAACTGAAGGCTCCCATTTGGTGAGGCTAATTAAGATTTGAAAATGAAGACGTGCCTTGAGATGCAAGTGAATGGTGGCAGTGACTAAACTCACGTCACAACAAGAAGTAGTTTAGCAAGAAACAATTCTTCAAAAAACAAGATTCAAGCTGTTTACTTTTACTCCCAGTTGTATTTTACTGCCAAACTAAACATAAAACAAAGGAATAATGTATTAACGGGAATTTGATGGGAAAATATGTTTTGAGATACCAGCAGCAGTCTTATGAGTCATGGAACTCTCATCTCAAGGCACAAATCAACACGTTAGATGTGGGGAAAAAATGTAATGCTCTTTTACATTCCATGTTCATTATTCTCCTTTCAGGTATGTGGCGTCCGTGATGGAGACGTACGTTCTGTACCGACAGTTTGCGAAGCCTCCCGAGTTGAAGTCTCCCAAACAGGACACCGCGGACTTTTGGATGGAGCTGCTGTTGCAGTACTGCAAACCCAGCGTCTGCACCGACCGCTGCCCGGTAATACAACACCTGTCACATCTATTCATGGCCGGTTAGCTCAGTTGGTTAGAGCGTGGTGCTAATAACGCCAAGGTCGCGGGTTCGATCCCCGTACGGGCCACTCTGTTTTTCTTTTGGCTTTTTTTGTTGTTGTCATAGACCAAAGTTAAACTGTATTGATTTTGAATGGTGTTCAAATCAAGATAGTTAGAGGTTAAGTCAGGTCATTTAGTAATAAAAAAAAAAAAATCCCTTAAAGCTTGGTGGTATTATGGCTTTAAGTCAGAGCAATGGCTCAATAGATGTTGAATACTTTCCAACACATGTCGTCAATATATACGTGCCATTTTTTAATCAATATCCCAGAGAGCTCACATGGATTATTGCTTTAAATCAGAACAAAAGCTGAATTGATTTTGAACAACACGATGGTCAATAAATTTTTTGATCTGGTCACAGTTTACATAAACGCCCTTCAAACTTTCACCTTGCAAAAGCTCGATTGATTTGGAATGATATCCAATATAAAATGGTTTAAGGATCTCAGGCTCAATGTCAAGTACTTCATTTTTTTTTGTCTTGTTGTTTTTCAGGTGCTCATTCTGGAGCCCAGTAAAGTCCTTCAGCCTGCTTTTGTGTCTGTGAGCGAGGGGGACGGAATTTGCACTGTCCAGTTGAAACACGTCACCCCCTTCAAGGTATGCGTACCATGTGATTGCCCCCTCACACACACTAAACATTTTAGGCCATGCATTCTATACATGCTGCATTAGCCTCGGCCCTGCTTGCACAATATGAAAAAGAAAAATCCCAACTTTGCTACACGGGACTGTTCTGAGTTCATTGAATGTTCAAGCCAAAAACGAGGGTGTGGTTTTTGTGTGTGGGAATGTGTCATGCCTCATGATGTTTCTTCTTCTTATGTGTGTGTGTGTGTGTGTGTGTGTGTGTACAAACTGTACCCGCAGAACACTTAAGAATCTGGCCATGTCACGTTTTTAATTTTTTTTTTCTTCTCTCTTTTGACTCAACAGAAAGGCTTACATCAGTGGACTTTCCCGGCCGGTGCAATCCGGGGAGTGAGGTATGCTAACTGCGTGTGCTGACAACTTTCAAATACCTCCACTTGTGTGTGTGTGTTTTTTCAAAGCCTGCCGCAAAGCAATTGGCGGAAAAAGCGCACTGGTTGTCAAAGGGTAAACAATTGACTTGTTTGTCCTCCCTAATTGCTGGTTTGATGTTGGGCCTGGGAGGAAGATTTGCATCGTTCAAGTGACACCATTGGGATTTGATTTCATGTGTGTCATAAACACACATCAAATCAGATACTGTACATCCAGATTGGAATCAAGCCTCTTCCAAATGTAGATACAAATCCAATACTTATGCAGAGGGAAGTGCAGCCTAAACACGCAGTTTGGATTCATTTACTCCGTCAATGCCAGCAAAGAGTAACTGCAGCAAAATCATAGACAATTAAGTATGGTCTAAATATGCTGTATTTGAATAAATCAAGTTTATTTCTCAGGATAGATTTTTATCATTTCTTTTAACAGAGAGGAGCAAGTTAAAAAAAAAATAGCCTGCGTTGAACTAATTATCAATTTGGTTATATTGTTTAGTGACTTTTCCAACAGGTTTAGCGACTATAAAAAAAAAAAAAGACTAACAAGTTTAATTCCCACTAAGAAGCGCACATCATGAATGGAATAATTTTCATATTGTCTTTTATATGGCAAGAAAGGAACCAGGTGAAAGGCAATCACAACAGTCAACTGTGCTGATTGTTGCCAAAGACATAATGCTTAAAAGTTTAATACAATTGAACTGTACAAATCAAATGTTAAAGGCATTATGCACAGTTTCAACCTTTAATTCTGTGTTTTTTATATATATATATATGTACCACTAGAGGGAGCCGTGTACCACTACTGGTACACTTACCACACTTTGAGAATCACTGCATACAGTAAAGGCTCAAGATGATCACAAAATCAATTTCAAAATAAATATATCTGCTATAATTTTTATGGGACTATTCTGCTGTGTTATTTATCCATCCATCAATCCGTTCATCCATCCACTTTAACATGCATTAGAGGGAAGGCTTGGCATTCTGAGACTGCTTAGACTTGTGCCATTCCAACCCACTTTGGGATTATAGTGGAAGAATGAATAGATAAATAGATGGGTGATTGGATGAGCGGCCAATCCCTTTACTTTTAATTACACTTTTACACAATCGTAAAAATCCATTCTCCTCTCTCCAGTGCTTCAAAGATTGACGAGCGGAGTTGCTTCCTGTACGTGCACTACAACTCGGATGACTTCCAGCTCTGCTTCCCCTCAGAGCAGCACTGTAAAGGGTGAGTGGCCATACATACTGTATTGATTCTTAACTCTTTGACTGCCAAAAACGTTAAATAACGTCTAGTAAAATCCTAGGGAGGAGTGCCAAAGACGTTAAAAGACGTTTGTTTCAAAACAGAGGTGAAACTAACCATTTTCTATTGTTGATTACTGAAGAACGGAATAAGGTAGAAACAAACTTTTTTTTCTGATGAAAGATGAGAGTCCAATCTTTCATTTGGTAGTATGTGTGTTTCCATAGTCCAAACACATAATTTTCTGTGGACCTTGAAAGATCAGTCAAAATGCTTAAATCGGCTGGCACCCACGGCATCCCTTTTCTGAAAACGTCTGGCATTCAAAGAGATAAGTAGGCCTGCTAATTGACCACGAATGGGGTGTGCTGAATGAGAAAGGCAGGCACAAGGTAATTCTACTTTTGAGGTATGAGAACCACTGTGCTGTGTCATTTTGTTCAAAAAGCGTTTTAACCTCAATTAACGTCATGTTTTTAATGGCATGCTTAGCAGTGGTTCTCAAACTGGAAAAACCTTGGAAACTTCGGTCTGGTCTGTGATAGTAGTTATGTATGATATAGCTATTATATTAATGGATTTTACAGTCGTGTGTCTTGAGCTTCACTGATGTCTTTTGGCTGTTGTCTCCTCAGTTTCTGTGATCTGGTCAATTCTCTGCTCCATAAAGCTGAGGACGCCTCCCAGGATCTGAACCATCGCAGTGATGGAATACTCGAGGTTGGTCACCATGCACATTCCTCTCAATTTTGAGTTGTTTTTAAATGAGCTTTAATTGGATTGGATTTGATAGTGCTGCATGTGGCCCAGTGCTAGGTACATTAGAAAAATCATACTTTGCACCGCCAAACAAAAAAATTCCTAACGAATGTCAATGCTTGAAATTTTTTTGCTCAGCAAAGGTAAACAAACCAGCTGTCACACTCACAAATCCATTTTCTCATTCCACCTTGTCAATTGTTTTTCTCCTCACAGTACGTCTACGAGACCAACGAGAATGGCGACAAGGTGGTACTCGGGAAAGGCACATACGGCATCGTGTACGCCGGCAGGGACGTGAGCAACCAAGTGCGCATCGCCATCAAGGAGATCCCAGAGAAGGACAGCACGTGAGAGAATTGTTTCTTAATCAAAGTCAACTTTTAGAGGGTGACTGTTCTAAACACATGCTAACTAACTTCTTCCTTACAGTTATTCCCAGCCTCTCCATGAGGAGATTTGCTTGCACAAGAGACTGAAGCACAGAAACATCGTCCAGTACTTGGGCTCCGTTAGTCAGGGTGGTTTCATCAAGATCTTCATGGAAGAAGTACCAGGAGGTTCGTTAAACCAGAGTTAAACAAAGTCACGATTTATTGAGAAAAAAATTAATTAATTAATTAGCAAATTAAATCAGATTTTTGTGCAATTTAGATTTCATTTGTTTTATTTGAATCCGATTTTTAAATAAATAAATAAAAAATGTAAGATTTTTATTTTTATTTCGCAAGGTCAGTATTTGAAAATTCACCTATTCGTGTTTTTCTCTTTTCACATTTTTGGGGCTTTTCTGAAACACCATAAGATGCCACAAGAAGGTGCCAATGCCAAACCTTGCCTAAATAAAAAAAGTAGTACAATAATTGGTCAAAGAAGTGTGTTGAGGTGATACATTTTGACTGGGAGGCAACCTTTAGTTTAAACTACTATATTTGCAATAGGTAGCTAATTAAAAGTATTATTAACGCATATTATTAGGTGGAACACATATTAAGGTCACTCGTACTGTGACCATCACAAATTCTATCTGCTCACAAGATGTTCCCACCCCGGCAGGAAGCCTGTCGTCTCTGCTACGCTCCAAGTGGGGTCCCCTAAAAGACAACGAGGCCACAATCATCTTCTATACCAAGCAGATCCTCGAGGGGCTAAGATACCTTCACGACAACCAGATTGTTCACAGAGACATCAAGGCAAGCATCTTTGAGTAAACGTGTCTTTTATTTCATGATGCTCACGTGTATAAATGTGTGATTTTTTTTTTTTTTTTTTTTTTACTGCAGGGTGACAACGTGCTGATAAACACATACAGCGGCGTATTAAAGATCTCCGACTTCGGAACCTCCAAGAGGTTAGCGGGGATCAACCCCTGCACTGAAACTTTTGCAGGTAAGATTTCTGTAAGGATTCTGCAATTTCAGCTTGAAAAATACAGCTGTATCATGAATTCAACAGTTCAAACCATTAAATATTGAGTTGATACATTTTTCACTTCTCTTTCACTGAAGTTCATTTTCGTCGCTGTTTAGTTTTTCTTTTTCACCACGCTTTCTTTCCCTCATTTTCTTCAGCTTTTCCATTTTTTCATGGACAGAGATTCACTGCTTAAAATGTATTTTAATGCCCTCAGCTGACATTAGAGCCTTTATTGACTGCAGGCAAACTAAAAGCACCCAAAAACAAAGACAAAAGTCTAAATACATTCTAAAAACACCTTTACCTTTAATTTGACTTTCACAACTAATGGTGGCCGGATATTGTGAAGTTCGCTGTCGCCATCTAGTGGCGGAGTGCCTGAAGCTCGCTATCTGGAAAATCTTTTAATTTGGGGAACTTTTTTTCATTTATTACCTGCCAATAGGAACTCTCCAGTACATGGCACCGGAGATTATTGACCAGGGTCCCCGGGGCTATGGGAAGCCGGCTGACATTTGGTCCCTTGGGTGCACCATCATCGAAATGGCGACAGGCAAAACACCTTTCCATGAACTGGGGAGTCCTCAGGCAGCCATGTTCAAGGTAAAAACATTTTGGGTCATAATTTCACAACCCATTCCATTTTTTTTTTTAAGCAACGTTTAAAAGGAATAGAAATGTACAGCTAGTAATTTAGTCCTAGTATAGGACTTTTACTTGTTAAGGTTCTAAAGGCTGGTGCTAGTTTGGTTGAACTGTAAAGTTTTTTTCGCCTAATTGTTTTTGTATTGTGTGACTGCTGCAACAATGTTGTACTTTGTACATTTTTTTTTATTCGTCCCACTCTTTACTATATGTGTGTAACTTTGTGTTCATTTGCTGCTGCCTATCTTGGCCAGGTCTCTCGAAAAATAGGTTTTTAATCTCAACGGGACCAACCTGGTTAATTAAAGGTTAAATGAAGCACTGAAGTCAAGTAATTATTGGGCCAATAAAGTTGACAATAATGCATAATATGTCATATTGCTTTCAGGTTGGGATGTTTAAAATCCACCCCAAGGTTCCGGAGTCCATGTCAGTGCAGGCCAAGAGCTTCATCATGAACTGTTTCGAACCCAACCCGGACGACCGGGCCACGGCCGCAGACCTGCTCAGGGACATCTTCCTGAGGTCGGCCCCCAGGAAGAAGCCCAGGGCGCCGCTGGAGTGTGACCTTGAAGACACCGCTGCTGGTGGGACTGCTTGTTCATACTGCATACAGGGATGTGATTTTTCCGCTAATTCGCGGAATTCCGCTTTTTTTATCTCCCCCCCAAAAAAAAAAATTCCGATATTTTTTATTTTATTTTATTTTTTATTTTATTTTTTTTTAGTAGTAGTTCATTGTGTATGCGCATGACTCCAACAGATAACATCTTCTGCTATAACAAAGACATTTGTGGTATGCTCTAATATGAGTTACTTTTCATTTGGTCATGATACAATTATTTGTTCATGAAATTTGAACTCTTCAACATTATTAATACTTAGTAATCACATTAGTTAGATATGATGATATTCTCAGTGATAGTTTTTAAAAGCAAAGGCAGTCCAATGTTTTTGAATGTGACTGATTTTGAGTTGACTAAAACTGCCATTTTATATGGGATAGTTCAATATACATTGAAAATTTATGCTGTTTTTTTGTCTATTTCTTTGCCATGTGAGTGCATTGAAAGTACTTAGTAGCCCCCAGACCCCCGGCTAAATTTTCAGATAATTTCACTTTGGTCAAATCACATCCCTGTGCATATACTCACAAACTACAAAATATAACTTGTCGGTGTGTGTAGTTAATATTTCTGCTGTGTTTTCCAGGTGACTACCAGCGCAGCCTGTCAGTGCCGGTCTCTATCCTTGTGGAGGACACCGACTCCTACTCGGATTTAATCGACCTGTCCTGCTCGCTGGACTTCAGGGGGACACAGCAGTCTGTCTTTCAACCCAACCACATCTCAGAGAGCCCACCTGGCAATGGACGATTCCTGCCGTGCGTTGCGGTGCAATATTTTGAGAAAAACGTTTTATAATTCCACGTAGAATCTCATTTTAGAGAGTAAAAGGCCATTATTCATTATTCCACATCACAATGCAATTTTTGGTGTCTTTCTTGACTACAATTAGACTTCAGTCACTTGTTTTGATGATCTTTTTACTCTCTGCCCAGAGTGCCGGAGGACTCCGCACTGGACATGAGCAGCCCAGCGTCCACAGACGAGAACATGGGCTTGTTTATGTTGAGGAAGGACAGCGAGAGGAGGGCCACGCTGCACCGGGTGCTCACTGACTACATCACCGACGTGGTGGCCAACATACAGGAAGCCTTGCCAGAGGTACACCCATGCACTTCCTCAAGAGAACGTCAAATGTCCAAAAATGGGATCAAATCAAGGAAGCAAAAATATAAGTCATTCTCGGTCAATCGTTTTGTCTCATAAAAGCAAAGTAATGGCAAATCAACTCTTATCTTCAACATCTTCCCTTTCAGAGATTGATTGAGATTTTTTCTAGGTCAAAAATACATCTTGATTTTGACCTCTTGCCGAAGTCGATACGCAAAATGGAAATCCCTTTCAACAATTTTTAAAATGTCTTCTATCAGTGTAAGGGCTCATCGGTCTCGTCAGACCACATCACAGAGCTCGTTTGCTGCCTACGGGACAACATCTGCTCGCCGGACAGGAAGCGGCTGACCAGCAGCCTCTGCGACCTTCGAGCCGCGCTGGTCTCCGCCGTCATACCTCTCAACGGCCTGCAGGCGGTGGTGTTCAGCTTCCAGGATGCAGTAGGTTGCCGTGATGCAGTGGGAACGCTTTTAGATGGAATTTTGTGATGACTGTGTTTTCTTCTTCTTTGTGCAGGTGAAGAAGGTGTTGAGGCAGCAGCAGGTGAAGCCTCATTGGATGTTCGCCCTTGACAATCTGCTGAGACAGGCCGTGCAAGACGCCATCACCGTGCTTCTCCCGGGTTCGAATAGACTCCTTAACTCTTTGACTGCCAGACGTTTTCAGAAAAGGGATGCCGTGGGTGCCAGCCGATTTTTAAGCATTTTGACTGATCTTTCAAGGTCCATAGAAAATTATGTGTTTAGACTATGGAAACATACATACTGCCAAAACAAGATTGGACTCTCATCTTCCATCAGAAAAAAAAAAGTTTGTTTCTACCTTATTCCGTTTTTGAGTAATCAACAATAGAAAATGGTTAGTTTCACCTGTTTTGAAAAAAACGTCTTTTAACGTCTTTGGCACTCCTCCATAGGATTTTACGAAACGTTATTTAACGTTTTTGGCAGTCAAAGAGTTAAAATATTACATTTAATGGGTTGCAATTAATTGTGATGGGTTCTCCCTGTCGCCTGACAGAACTGAAGCTCCAGCTGCAGTCGTCTTTCGAGACGGAGGACAGCACTCCTGAGGAGCCACCGGCAGATACAAACAGCGTACACCATGAAGAGGAGGTGACAGAATGCCAACGGCCTGAGTCTGTGGAGAAGACGCCGCTGCCAAGCCCCACGGATGCCATCTTGGACAGCAATTGCCCACTCAGTGACGAACTGAGGGACCTCCGACTAGAGACCAGAAGGTGAACCGCCACAGACTACATTTTTTTGTGTGGAGTTTCACACGAATATGAATTTCATGTTTTGTGTACTTTTGTGCTTAAGACTGCTGAGGCTGTTGAGTGACAAGGAGATAGAGTACCAGGACCTACTGAGGACTTCAGTCCAGAAGAAACAGGGGGACATCGATGCACTCAGGGGACACACTCCAGGTACAACATCGACTTGTAATTCATATTCAGTTGTGGAATTGATTCCCAAGGAACAAGTCATAGAATTATAATTATATGAAGCACACTTTCACAGAAGATGGCAGACATGCCTTTTTTTAATGTATTTTACTGATGTTGGAGTATTATATGCCATATCTAAATATATTTATGTTCACACTTTATATTCACCATTTTTATATACACTATGCATTTTTTTAAATTAAAATACAGTAGGCCTATGTGCTCATTCCTCTATAAATAAAAACTAATTTTTCAAACATTATATTATTAAATTTTTGTATAAAATTCATTTGCAATGTAATTTGTAAATATTAATTTTGTTATGCATGTCTTTTTTCCTTCTTTTTTTTTTTTACCATTTTCAGTATTTTATAGCATGCATATATTTATATATTTGATGATTTTCCAATATATTTATTCATTTATCAATTAATCTATGTAAATATATTTTATCCATTTAATGTAATATTTTACTTTGTACTTTTGTAGTCATTATAGTTATTACGTCAGAAATCTGTAAGAATTTTTTTTAAATTTTATTTATATATTAACATTTTATGTATTATTTTCCTTGTGTTTTAAGTAATTTTTAGTTATACTGTCTATCATATGATTTTTATTACATTACATATTATTTTTATTTATGATGTATTTGTTGTTTGTTATGGCCATTTATATTGTAGCCTTCACAGTACTGCCACCTGTTGGACATGAGTGGAAATGCAATAGCAGAAAACAACTTGTTCTGTTTTCTGTTTCTTTTCCATTTTATTTGCCTCAAAGCATAGCTGTGGCATTTTTGTTTGGCCTTGGCGGCGCTCTGTACCTTATTCGTGTGTATCAGTCACTCAGGCTCCTCCTCACCTTGGGGCTTCGGGTTCCTGCCCAACCGGTTTCTATCACCTGGCTCATGATTATTCCATTTTATGACATGATTTGTTTTGATCATCTATCATGTATGTAGATGACGGGTCGACTGCACAGAAAAAACGTGATCCAGGCGTGATGGACATGGTGGCCTGGCTAGAGAGTATCCCAGTTGACCACCACACCATTGAAAAGGTAACTGGCTACACGGCGCGATCCCTGTTTGATTCCTCTGCTTCCAGTTTATTCCTAGTGTGTGTGTCATGTTTTTTTTTTTTCTTCTAGCTGGTGGCTCACGAGTTCACGTTGGACTGTCTGCTGCAAATGGCCTGCAGGGACGACTTGATGTACTGTGGAATAAGGTGAGCGCGCTCTGCAATTTTTATTTTATTTTTTGTGTGATACCAAACAGGTACCAGATGCCTGTGCCTTAGTTTTGTTTTACTCCACCACTATTTTTTTTTTCTCTTTGTATTATAAAATCATTCTCTTTAAGTCATACATCACTAGTAGTATTACATTTCTGTGCTGTAATTATTTATTTATTTATTTATTTTTTTAAATGATCACTTATCTCAGAATATTTCACGTTTATTTAATTGTTCATTTTTTTTCAATACTGGAACTTTTTACTTTAAAAAAAAACTTTTTAAAAAACGTCATATTTTTTCCCTCCGTATTATTTCAAGTGCTTGCCCCTTTTTTTTGTGTGTGTTTCAGGGGAGGCATGTTGTGTCGCATCTGGGCCGCCATTACCACGTACAGGAAGTCTCATCCCGGCATGTTTGACCAGGACAGCCACGGCGCTCTACTATGACACCAGCGCTTTAGTGGACAGGCTGGACCTGTTTCAGGTGCTATCACTGTGATTTTGTTTTGTTTTCTTACTTTCTTCTTTGTACATTTCAATGTAAGTACATGACACGTCTCAGGGTTTTTGATATTACATATACCTCAGTGTTGACTTCAACTCTTTATGCAAGAAATCCGCTCAAAATGATTACTACATATGTTGGGAACAAATAAACTAATAGCATGCCGCTTGCTGTGTCACATCTTGCTGTGTGGTAGGATGCAACAATGGCAAAAAAAAAACATTTTGAAAGCATGATATCCAGTAAAACATTTTTTTTTAATAAAATGTATCCAGTATATGAATCCTACATAGTCCTGCTGTACTTGCTTAGTCTTAAATTAAAATGAAGATCAATTAGCCCATGTCCTTAATACTATATATTCTCATTTAAAAATAAAGGTTTTACAACATACATATCTTAACGGGCAAGAATGCAACCTTCAATGCACCACATTCCACCACTTATTTCCCAATACCAATACTTTAATTTCGGGAAATTACTTTTCTGTCACAATATTACAAGTTTATTCTCGTAATTTTGTTTAATAACATTAAGAGATTTTTTATTTTATTTTTTGCTTGAAATATTTAGACAATATTCAAGCAATAGTATTTTATTTTTCCTTTTGTCACATGAAGTGATAAAAAGACGACCTAATATTTGGTCTCATTAGGGCATTTTATTTATTTATTTATTTTTTGGTCAGTCGGCAGGATTTTCCGGGGATTGGGGACACCACACTGGGTTCCCCCCCCCCCAATCTCTGGGATTAGCGACATCAGACACATAACAGCAGTCATCGCATTGTTTTGGAGCGGCACCGCATGACAAAACATGCGCTTATTATACATTACAACACAATATAAGGTTTGTTACCACTTTTGTAATATTTATGTGTTTGCAACGTGAGCTCATTCTTTGTGTCGCTGTCACTCCTGAGTGATGACAACACGTGTCTCCATGTTGGAATCTTGACACACGTGCACACAATAGCAACGTGCTGATTTGTCTCCGGCCATGGAGAGCTTTTATGAGGTTCTTAACCCCTTGTAAGGCACTTGTACAGTACATTACTTTTTTTTTTGGGATCTTAATAAATTGTCTTAATCTTACTATACATCAAATGGCAACTAAGGATGCAACCTTCATTGAATGTGCCCTACCTACCTGTACATTAAATCACATATTTGAAAAAGTCTTTCAATAGATATGTTGTGCCATTTAATTCTTACTATGCATTGTTAATTTGTTACGTAAAAAATACATCTTGCATGTACGATACATAAGTATGCACGCTTCTTGCTATACATCGTAGGGTCAGGCCAAGTGGTCACATGACCAATTGTCTTCCCCAATGCATTTAACAACCATTGCTCATCACTACTGGTGAGACATTTAATCCAACTGAGTTGAATTCAAACCACTAATCTGTGCGTGTTTGCGTATTACTGAGCCAGAGGGACTCATCTTTTGTTTACAACAGTTTTGAAATCATAAGATGGAATTTGTCATTGTTCCATTAAGGTACTTCATTTAGAACTCCGCCAGAATGACTTTGCAACTACAACATTTTCCCCACTGTAAATATAACTCTTTGACTGCCAGACGTTTTCAGAAAAGGGATGCTGTGGGTGCCAGCCGATTTTAAGCATTTTGACTGATCTTTCAAGGTCCACAGAAAATTATGTGTTTGGACTATGGAAACACACATACTACCAAATGAAAGATTGGACTGTCATCTTTCATCAGAAAAAAAAGTTTGTTTCTACCTTATTCCGTTTTTGAGTAATCAACAATAGAAAATGGTTATTTTCACCTCTGTTTTGAAAAAAACGTCTTTTAACGTCTTTGGCACTCCTCCATAGGATTTTACTAAACGTTATTTAACGTTTTTGGCAGTCAAAGAGATAATATATAAATACGCAATAACACTCATACATTTTCTTAAATGACATGATCACAAATGTGTCCTTGATAAGGTGCATCTCAGGTAACCAGTTGGAAATTCATCCTTAAACACACTTGTTGAGTTCATTTCATTTCAAAGGGTTTATTTTGCTACTTTTGTTAGCCGCCCAGCTGGAAACACTCCTTACCCGACTCCATACCCCCCAATTTCCAAGCCCCCTACCCCCTTTAAAATGAAGCCCGAGGTTGAAGGAAGCCACTCCCACTTGCTGCTCATTCACATTTTATTTCCTGCCTCTGCTCTTTCCCCCCCTTACTCGCTGGCCATCCTCTCTCTCTCACCATTGTAGGTCGCCATGGAAATGAAAGCAAACGGGGGCATGTGGGGGGGAGCAGGTTCGGGGGGGTTGGACTGGGGGCTTCTATTATTGAAGCAGTTTGGGATTGGTCGCAGACTGGAATGGAGCGATTCATGCTCACGTCAACAAGAGAGTGCGGTGGAGCAGAAGGGGTGGGGTTGTTGGATGGGATGGGGCGGTTATGTGAAGGGGGGGAGGGGGGGTCTGATGGCGAGTACAGAGGGGACACATGTTTCTTGGCCATGATGTCATGGTTGGCTGTGGGATGACATTCCACTTGGAAGACAACACCTGTTGCTAAGACCTACAGTAATGAGAGCAACTAATGGAGGAGTCACATGTATTTGCACACTGCTGCCTAATTCATGTTTGATAATATTATTTATGAAATGTATCTATTTATAGTGATTGTTCCTAATGTATTTTTTGGGAAAGAAAGTCAGAATTCTGTACTCCATGGTGTGAGTGGATTAAATGACCACTAAAGTAAACACTTTACTTCAGCAAGCAGTCATCAGTCAATTGTGATCTGCTGAGACAACACACAAGTCTAATCAATATATAAACAAACCTGACTTAATCACTTTAAAAAAAAAAATCAACTGTCCTACTCAGCAGCACATGATCATCGTTTACAATAGCACTGAGCACTCCTCTTAATCAATCGGTCAATCCATCAAATAAATTATTTTTCTTTCTTTTTTTTTTTTTTTTAATCTATCAAAGTTGGTCTCGTTGACCAACAACGTCTCATCCTTTCACCCTCGTTCTTTCAGCATGTGCACTGATGCAACCTCTACGCTGTTCCCCTTCACTATCACTTAACGTGTGTGTGTGTGTGTGTGTGTGTGTGTGTGTGTGTGTGTGTGTGTGTGTGTGTGTGTGTGTGTGTGTGTGTGTGTGTGTGTGTGTGTGTGTGTATGTGTGTGTGTGTGTGTGTGTGTGTATGTGTGTGTGTGTGTGTGTGTGTGTGTGTGTGTGCAGCTGCAACTCCAAAATCGAGCTCTTTCATTCCGGGGGCAAGTTGCTGTGATCAACTTCCTGTGTGCAGAGGCACTCAATGGATGTGCCTCAGCAACCCCCCCCCCCCCCCTTTACTTTATCCAGTTGCAGTGACAGGTGGCGGAAGGGGGATGGGGTGGCGGGTTTCGGGGTCGAGCGCGGCTCAACAGCTGCACAATAGAGCCCTACCAGGGTCCTTTAAGACAGGGGTCCCCCGCTCAAGCGTGCCGATATCCCCACTTTTGCCAAAATCGAACCCCCGCCCCCATCTTGGCAGATGCTCCCAGAGATCCACATGTGGTAAAGAAGAAGACAGTAGTGAGTGTTACGTAACAAACATGCACTCACATTGTGATTGTGTAGCGAAACTCTGCACCGAGTGTGGACTAACTTGTTTTTAAAGGATGCAAAATACAAAGAGCAGGCTGACAGGAAAAGCAAGTGTCGTCTACAGTTGAAATACACACATGTATTAAAGCAGATAATTACTAACTAGTCAGCATTGTTGCTCTTGATGCATTGCCTCATAAAGCTTCAATTTTAAAGCTTTTAGCACTTGGCAAACTAAAGCAGTGGTTTTCAAACTGCGGTCATCGAGTCATTGCCTGCAAAACAACTTGTATTAACTTATTTTGCATAATAAGTGCATACAGTTCTGTAAAACACCCATTACTTGTCCACACTTTTGCATTGGGCCATTTGAAAGCTCTGACATGACCATTTTTAAATATACTTACATGCATTGCATACATACATTTGTTTAGGAAAAATATGACATTATGCCTGTAAGATTATGACTTTTTATCCAAACAGCATACGTCTTTGTTCCTATAAACATTTAATTATTTTACTTAAACGTATACTTCATTTCGACATTTTCGACAAAATAACACATTTTGTTATCGTAGCATTACAATTTTTTGTTATCCTCCAGAAGAAGAAAAAAAACTATGGAATTTGGCACATATGGTACGTGGTAGGACATTGAGGGGATCCTTAAAAAACTTCCCCCCCAAAAGTTTGAGCAACTCTGCATGGGCATTTGGAAGTTTGCATTCAATGGGAGCAGCCCACAATGCATTGTTGTTCAGCGGTGGGAGGAACCAACACAAAGGGGGACAAGGGCGCTTAATCATACGAGTAAATCAATTTTTGTGGAAACATTTTAATAAAGGCGATCTAAATAGTTTAAATAGAGCAATTGAAATGTTATCATATACATAACATGTCTTGTCAATATCATAAATTATTAAATAAAACGTGCTAAATATGTACGCACCCACCTCATTATAATGGTACAGTCTAGCCCGGCCAGAGGGTCAGTCAGCGGGAGCTCAGCATCAGCTGCAAGCTAGCCGAACAGCCAGGACGTTACTCTCCTCTTCCTCAATTTTGACGCCGACAAAACATTTTTAAAAACATTCATCCGCACCCACCGGTGTCTGCACATACTTCCAGTCTGGGTTTATTTGTCTTATCGTCCAATTGTCGCTGGGCGTGAGAAGCTCCGAGACACTTCCCTCAAGCGACTCCCAAGTTCCCCCCGTCCTGCGTGAGGGATGAGCGGGCTGCCGGGCAACAAGGAGCCGGTGCTTGGATGAACGCGACGACAGACAGCGAGGGTGTCGTGACCGCCGCCGAAATGGAGCGAAATAATGTAGCAGCAGAGACATGTAAGTCTTACGGTTATTTTTTTTTGTACTTACGGAGTAGTGGGGTATCTGCTTTAAATAAGAAGAAATGTCGGTGGAGTACCGCATTGTATTGGAACACTTGTCTTACCTGGTTGTTACACTCGGAAAGCAAGTGACGAATCATGGAGACTGGGTGTTGTTTAAAAAAAAAATATATATATTTCTCATATCAGCCTCTCCAAAACACCATTTGCACTATGAGGTAATCTGTCTGTCCCATCCCCCTCCTCCTTATTATGTTCACCAACTAATGATGCATCCTAACTGCTGAGCCACTCAAGGACATTTCCCCAAACATTTGCTAACCGGGATTGGAACTGCACTGTAAAAAAAAAACACCCTCACATCAAATCCAGGTTATCAACCCTCAAGCAACTCATTTCAATCTTAATTTGTGCAAATGCAAACATATAAACCCCCTCAAGTGCCTCCTTATTCCACACAAAGATGAACTAACCATGCCTGCTATCTTGCAGGATGATCTAATGTTTATGCGTGCCTGAGCATTGTGGATTGACACGTTGCCTGTGTCCGGAATATTTAAAAGGGGAGCTGGACTCACAATGAGACCCAATGACAACAAGAAAACTTGCTTCCTGCTGGGAAGTAGAAGGGGTCCAAAGTTGGGTTAGGTCGGCATGTTTTGGCATCCGATCAAGCGGCAGGAGAATCCAACTCCACCCTGGTGTTATGAGGACAATCGGTTTAGTTCTACTCAGCAAAAAGTGGGTAAGACTGCTCTTTGCCCGTTCTTCATGTGGGTGGCATGAAAAATGAATATCAAAAAGGTGGAAATAATCAGTGGATTATATCCTCCATCAGAGATGATCAAATAAATCAACTCCTCCCCCAAGCATTTCATTCCTTGCACCTTTTTTTTCGGAAGAAATTATGAAATGCTAAAGGGATTACATTAGACACACTTTAACTCATTGACGGCTATAGATGTCAAAAATTCATTAGAACTATTTCTATTGGTTTCAAATTTTTTGTTGTTGTTGAGTATGAAAACCTGGGGGGGGATTGTACATTTAGAACAGATGTAAAACTTATGATTAATTGTGAGTTAACTAGTAAAGTCATGCCATTAATTACAAAAAAATGTAACCGCCTGACGCCCCTAATTTTTAATAATCTTTTCTTCTTAATTTTTTTTAAAGTAATTGTAATTATTATTATTATTTTTTTAATAATGTTTTCTTTTTTTTAAGAAAATATTATTTTAAAAAAAATTGGGGGCGTCAGGTGATTATTTTTTTTAAATCCTAATTAATTGCATGACTTCACTAGTTAACTGACAATTAATCACAAATTTTATATCTGTTCTAAATGTACAATAACAATTTTTTTTCCTAGGTTTTCATACTCTTGTTAACAAAAGTGGGAAAAAATGTTAAACTCATAGAAATAGTTCAAATGAATTTTTGACGTCAATAGCCGTCAATGGCAGTGAATGAGCTAAAGGGTAAAACCTGAGATTTAGTGCCATGCCACTCAAATCTGTATACAGATTCCTTGAGTATTCTGCAAAGCTGCCTTATAATAGTTTACTAAATGGAAAGGATTCAACTGTCACTCCTAAGCCTTCCCATCCATCACCTCACAAACCGTCTGTATGCAAAATCCAAACCGGGAAGAGCTGATCAATACATTCATAGTTCATGTTTGCCTACTGTGAGTTTTGAGACATAGTTATTGTCTGAGTCATGTTGAACTACGTCAGCTGTTTACTTCCTTTGGTCCTGCTCGCCTTGCAAGGCAGCCTAGCAATCATTTTTGTTCACAAATAAGATGCTGAGCTCTCTAATTACAATCACCATTGAAAAATACATTTAATAAGCCAGTCTATCATTGTGCACATCTTGAACAATATTATAGCACTGTACAATGTGCATACATAAAATAAAATTAACATTCAATGCAAATGTATTGAATTTAAGTTAAATACAACTGAACAGTATTTGGGCAGTGGTACTTTTGTGCACCACTAGAGGGAGCTCACACTTTGAGAATCCCTAATCTACAGCATATCCATGAGGGAAAACTCCAGTCCATTAAATGTGTTATTACTGACGTGACACTGATAAAAAGGAGTTGGGAGGTATAGTTTTCATAGCAGTCCACGAAAAAAAATTTTTTTTGTATCGCTAACAACGAATATTTGTGGGATCACAGTAAATATATCACAATACTACCAAAACTTAAGTCAAGATTGGTGATGGTCAGATTTGCTTCAAGTAATATATTTCCGATTTCCCGGCATTCTTGAATGCCTCGCAGGATGCTGCACAGCTTTCCTTATGTCTCACTAACAGACCCATAATACGCAGGCGTATTGTGTTCAAAGGCATCTGCTTCATCTCTGTGACATTCTGCGAGCAAATCATCATCAGTCACTGGCCCGCTCTCTCCCGGACAGGACATCTGGACTTTGAAACGTGTTCTTTGCAACACGTCTGAAAATATCCCCAAACGTGGCCACGGCCGTGTGCTCTTCCGTCACCAGACCTTGTGTCTATTATTAGAACACTTCCTGTTTGGCTGAAGGGCACGCCTCACACTTTGTATACGTTGTCGTCCTGCCGTATGTCATCATCAACCGTCACGTGAGCCCGCTCGGCACTTTGCCGGGAAGGAAGGTTACTTAACAACGCCACGTGCGGCGTCACGTCATCAAACGATAGCCGCCGCGTTTGCCAGCCTTCCACGTGGTTAGACAAAAATCCACATAATTATAGCTGTCGGGGGTTAATTATGCGTTGAAGCGATGCAAGATCGCATGAGATTTTTGCCCAAGGTGATGTTTGAGTAAACAACCATACAGGAAGGAAATGACAGTGCTGTATTCCACTCCAACGCTCTTCTGATGAAAAACGTCTTGTCTTGTTGTTGTTGTTTTTTTAATGCATTGTCTCAATGCTAACTAAACTTATTGTCGCGCTACAATGTTTGGATTAGAAATACTTTATAACAAAAAACATATTGTTTCAAGCTGAAACCACAAAATTTAGAGTTACAAGCTTTTTACCAGAAAGCGACATTAGGTGAAGATGAATTCAAATGAAAAGATAGTTAAATTTTTAGAAGACGTCATGAAACGTTTAAAGCTGACCAGTCAAACTAAAAAACATCCATCTCCAAACTTTGTGATCTTTTTGTCTTTCGCTGAATAAACTTTTATTTTTATTTTTTTATGTTTTAGCTGAAATGTCGCACAATTTAGAGATGCGTGCTTTTCAGCAAACAGTGACATGACGATGAATTTTCAAATGCCGGTTTTAGGAAAACCCAATCAACTGACAATTAAAACTAAACATTACTGTCTGCCGAAAAGCAAGTATCTCCACATTTCGTGAGCTTTTTGTTTTTAAATGAAATCTTGAGAGAAAAAAATTGGGTTCATCTTTCAGCTCTAAACCCACAAAATTTGGAGATACAGACAATAGATTTGCATATTCGCGGTTAAGCTTCTACAGATTCTACATTGGGTGGCAATGTCATTCTTAAATTAATGCTACAACTACAAAATAAACATTTAAAGGAATATCATAACGTGCTCAACTGACTAAAAGACTGATAATCCCCAAAACATACTTTTCATTTGTTATAAAAGCTAAGAGTTTGTTCAAGAGCTCAAACATCACCAGCCCAATAAAATGTATCCATTCATCCGTTTTATTTTCCCATTTTGATGCCACATCGGTGTTATTTCAGCTCGTATGCTAGCTAAGAGCTAATACGATTGAGGAGTATTCACGTGAAGGTGGTTTGTTTGTGTTAAATTCAACTCCCGAATTACGGTCGTTTATGTCGCACGGGGTCAGCGTGTATTGAACGCTCGGCTCCTCTGGACCTTTAAACAAACGGGCTGGCGCCGAGTCAATGCTGGCTTGTTTGCACTGCGCTTCCTATGTGTCTGGGCCCCTTTGCACCCCTTACGTCATCCTCTTATGGGGGCAGCAAAGTGGACAAAATAGGGGGGGGGGGGCTGATGAGGTAGTTTATTAGTGCTGGCGGTTTCATCTCAAACGAGATGTGGATCTTCTGTTTTCCAACTTGTTATTCGGTCGACACCCTCTGACCTCATTTGCATTTTTCATTAGAATGTTCTATTTGCAAAGTCTTATTTTATTATAAATATTATGTATTCTTCTTTCGTAATCCAGAATCTTGCTCGAGGTGCTTATTTTAGCTCTTGGATTCATGAATATGCCATGTCTCGTCCAGTGGTGATACATTTTTAATTTCTTGCTTGAAAATACACTGCCAGTGTTTTGGATCTTCCCGTTACTTCATCATTGATGTGCATCTTTCTGCGCTCGTTATAAATTTTCTGTTGCCGGGAGAGCGCTATATGAAGCAGCGGGTATTTATAGCCGACCCGGGTGAAACAATATGCCGTGAAATTGGATTTGGGCAAAATCGCTTTCACTGTGGCAGCATTAGAATTTGTTCCAGTCTTTAACGAGGCTCTCCGCCCTCCCCCGATGTCACCGCACACACTGTAATGTACTCCATTCACTCAGAAAGTACATTTTGTTGTTTTTTTCCCCCATAATTTTGTGGTTGAACTCAGAATTTTAGCACTTTTAGGGCGTTCAAATGTAAAGGAAGGTGTAATACACACTTGTGAATACTTTGTATTCTACATTTCTACCGATTAGGGGTGTTAAAAAAAAAATGTTTCGGAGCTATATCGCGATATACCGTGCACGATTCTCGTATCGATTCAATATGCGGCCAAATCGATTTTTAAACATCAATTTTTGATGGAAATATTCAACAAAACATCTTACTTGAGGTTAGCTTTGAAACCAAGAGTGCCATCTAGAGGAGTAAAAAAAAATATCACAGGTGCTTCATAAAGCTTAATTTGTCTGTCTGTCTGGTTAGCTGATTAGCTAGCTAGCCAGCTGGCCCATTTAAACCAAGAGTGTCATCTAGAGGAGTAAAAAAAAATGTCACAGGTGCTTCATAAAGCTTAATTTGTCTGTCTGTCTGTCTGTCTGTCTGGTTAGCTGTTTAGCTAGCTAGCCAGCTGGCCCATTTAAACCAAGAGTGTCATCTAGAGGAGTAAAAAAAAATGTCACAGGTGCTTCATAAAGCTTAATTTGTCTGTCTGTCTGGTTAGCTGTTTAGCTAGCTAGCCAGCTGGCCCATTTAAACCAAGAGTGTCATCTAGAGGAGTAAAAAAAATGTCACAGGTGCTTCATAAAGCTTAATTTGTCTGTCTGTCTGGTTAGCTGATTAGCTAGCTAGCCAGCCGGCCCATTTAAACCAAGAGTGCCATCTAGAGGAGTCAAACAATATCGCAAGTGTTTCATGAAGCTTCATTTGTCTATCACTACTGATGAGTATTTTCAAAATTTTGAATTAAAAAAAAATCTCAATAATCGACTTATTATAGATAGATTCGTATCATGATTAATCGGTATCTAATCGAATTGTGCAAAGCTGGGACTAGCCGCAATTTACACACGGACACCGAAGATGAACTGAGCGACGAGTGTGCAGACATAAGTCTGGGATTGATGGGTAACACTATGAATCAATGACTATCATAATCAATGTATATGACTGATGCGTTTAGTAAGAATCAATGGGGATAATAAACTAAATAACACCAAAGACAGAGATTCACATAAAAGGTAGGTAAATAAATGACATTGAAAGATACAAATGTCGGTCGTAAAAGGCACGATAAATAGCTCTTATTAAAAAAAATGTAATGACAAATTGTTGGCCGGTGTTATTTGAGTTATTCAACTAACCGTTTCAGCCTTAGTCAAGCGTGACCATGCGAGTGGTTACAGTCAACTCAAACCCATCTGACATGCCGAAATGGTTCCTTGATGGTTTTATGCTGGATACCTGCTGATTGTCAACCTGCCGGTGTGCCGCCATGCGCACTGTGCTCACGCATGCATGCATTGCAAGCATCCATGCGCCCCTGCGGGGGCCTCCTTTCTGTTCCCCCCCCCCCCTTTCCGATTGGATGCGGCTTCCGAGTGCTTCGAGCGTTGTCCTATTGTGCGCTACCTTCAGCTCGAGGGGACCAGCGAACTCACACGGTGCATGCTGAGGATTCCTGAACCTTCTGCGACCCGTTTAGGGCCCCATGGCTGTCAAACAGTTGGCACAAAGTTCCCCCCCCCACCCCTCCCCCATTTCGACAGCACCTTGGATGCTTTTGGATGAATAAGATGAAAGTGACGAGAAGGCCGCTGGCTCTCGAATGTACGGTTGCTGGTTCCCCCCCCCCAAGCTTGAGTGCAGTGCATCCGCACGCTGTGGTCTAAATAAGGCGTGCGACAGCAGGACGGACGCAGTTCACGGGTTGTTGACTTCATCATCCTGTTTACTACACCTGAGCAAATATGCGTGCGTCAGTGTGCACTTCAAAGCACCTGCGCACAAGATCGTCCCAAACGAATGAATGTCCATGGCAAGGTTGTATAAATTTTCCATCAGTTTCAGCAAATGCGAGTTCTCATCGTTATGTAATTGCAGATCAAACTAATGGTGGCAGGTAGACACACCCCCGTTTCGTATTTTCGGTATTGCTGTGCTCGGAACTTTTACTTGTGAATCGTACATTCTGCTCTTCTGGTGGCACCGACTGCATTAATCAGCCCTCGTTTCAGTCTCCTTGCCAAACAGCAGCAGCCCCCCCCCCCTCATCTTCCCATTCCACGCTTTCCCCCCCTCCCTGAGAGCTTTGGGTTTCATTTGGTAGTTGTCGCCTCGACCTCCTCCGTAGCAGCGGTATGTAACGTTCTCTTCATCACTGTCACACTTGATTCGGACTCTGAGGGGGCGGGGTTGAAAAGTTATCCTGTTTGCATCAAAGGAGTCGTTCTTGTCTGGAAGATAAATGCAAAAAAATCTGCATTCAAACTGACAATAAGAACGCCATACATTATTCACTGCCATCCCCTCGCCGTTTTCTCGCCGCGGCGGTGTTTCGGCCGCATTCGGTCGCCAAGCAGAGACCACAACAAAAGCTCGTCTCTTGTCGGAGAGAATCGCTGGCTGAGGAATGCTTACTTAATAGTGTCATGCTTTGACAGAGGGGAAGCCTCACATAGTCTGGCCTCTCCCAGGTTGAACTCTTTCACGGGGACGCTCATGGTGCCTGATGGCGAGGCCTCGTCCTGGTCGGGCGGCGGGGGTCATCTGGGAGCGGCGACGTCGCTTTTGCATGCGCCTCGATGAGCTCAGACAAGCTTTTTCTTCAGGCCTGCCATCGCGCTCAATGCCTCTAATCATCTGGAAGCGAACGAGATTATGCATTGCAGACGACGAGTTTGAAAAGGATTTGGTGGTGTTAAATTTATTGTTTGTTTTCAGGCTCAGATTTGAAATATTGAATTCAAAAAGGGGCGGCACGGTGGCTGACTGGTTAGCACGTCCGCCTCCCAGTGCAGAGGACGAGAGATCGAGTCCGGGCTTCGGCCTTCCTGGGTGGAGTTTGCATGTGCTTGCGTGGGTTTTCACCGGGTACTGCGGTTTCCTCCCACATTCCAAAGACATGCATGGCAGGTTAATTGAACACTCCAAATTGTCCTTATGTGTGATTTTGAGTATGGTTGTTCGTCTCTGTGTGGTGTCTTCAGGGTGTACCCCGCCTACTGCCCGAAGCCAGCTGGAATAGGCTCCAGCACCCCCCGCAACCGCTTTTTAGGAAAACCGGTTAAGAAAATGGATGGATGGACTTCAAAAAGGGGCATCCTGCTATTTGCGGATGTCAAGTCGAGGTTGTGCCCCGCCTTTTGTCCAAAGTCACTTGGGAGCGACCCACAATCCTAACGATAAGCGCTATCGAAAGTGGATGGCTGGAAAAAGGGGCCACAAGACTGAATTGGAACGGAAAGTGTAAATCTGACCTTAAAATTCATTAGACCTCCATTTGGACTTAAAACGTTCCTGCAGCTTCATTGGAGGAGAGTGTGTGTGCAATGCAAATGTGTGCAGTCGGCACAGAGACCGCCTATGGAGCGGCGCTGCAGTCTTCGTGCTCGCCATTGGTTGCGAGTTGTTGAATAGCGCGGCGACGGCGTCGTAAATCTCCCCGTGCGATTCAGCGACTCTCTCCCTGTGACAGCCTCCTACCGTCTGTGCCGTTTTCAGCCAAAAACCTCGCAATGATTTACAGACTGTTGCCGCAGTGTTTACCCAAACCGGGTTCCCGGGCTGAACACACGGGGGTACAGTGCAGGCCGGACAAAGCCAAGCGTTCGGCCTTTGTTGGGGTTGTCAGATCCCAGCCAAACTGATGTTTAAGTCGGACATTCAAGTTCAAGCAGCCTGCCAAGTGTGAGTCACCACCTCTGACAATACAGCCTGTTTTGTTCAATTCTGATGATACCAGCGACTCCTGCGGAGATTTTAGTGCAGCATCACAGTGAGGTATACCCAAAGAAAGCCGAGCATTCCTCACGACCTGGCGCGACGGCGCTGACGTCACTTGCAGTTCAGCGGTGAATGGAATGAGGATCGACTGGTCGAGAGCTCTCACAGCCTTACTACCATCTCCCTTGTCATTTACCCCCTTGTTTTCTCTCTGTGATGTTCTGTTTGGATCAGCTCCACATGAAGCACTGAACAGGAAGACAACGAGGCCCGATCCCGAAGGGGAGAGCAGCCCCAATAACCCCGCCGACAGAATGGCGTCTCCGGCCAAGAAACTGACCACCCAGACCAAAGCGGACCTGATCCCACGAAGACCCGGCTCACCGGCATCACCTGCCCCGCAGCCCAAAAGAGGTAAACACACCAAGGGTTCACTGGGTTCGATCAGACTTATAATGGACTCGTCTCAAACTTTGATAATGCGTGCTATTAGGGTTTGCACTTTGCCAGAGTAAGCTCAGCTCTCTTGAGGCCAGGTAGTGCTCGAGTGAGAGTCTGAGAGGCCGCATTTGCTTTCAGACCTGCAGCCAAATCCAATATAGAGAAGACATCTTGAAGATCGCTCACAGCCTTTTACACTGAGATAACGCGACAAACGGAAACAAAGTATAAGGGGGTCTTTGGTTTACGGCGGCGTTCTGTTCTTACCATGCGAACCAGATTTGCACCCAAGTTGTAGCATGACATGCATAGTGTACCATTAAGCTACAGTAACACAGGAGTGAAGTCGTAATTCCAGTAAATATTCGTATGAAAAGCACTAATATATAAAACAGATCACAGAGAAGAATCTCTTTTTGTGCCAGCGGGCGGCGTTTTCAAACAAATTCATTGTGCGCTCTTCATGACCTCAAACCTAAGCGTATTTAATTGTATGTGCCTTTTACACAGAAAACCATCCAAGGCAGAACATTGCCACAAATGTGTGGACTTTAACACAGTGACTCGCTTTGAAGAAGTGCTCAGTTGTTCACAAACAAGCACACAGAACGGCAGAATAGTAAACCCAATCTGGTATCAGTGCTGATATCAGATACTGGTATCGTTATCGGTGCATCCCTGCTGTCAGGACTTGACATCACAAGTGTCAAGTGTCAAATCGGTAAAATGACCGAATGAACAATACTGAGCTCGCCAGGGAAAAAAAGAAAAGAAAAAAGAAGTGTCAAGTGAAACTACTTCACACTGTCGTCCTCTAGGGGGCAGTAATTAACAATGTTTTTGACACAACCAATGGAGATGAAAATATCTGGTGTGATGCATAAAATACTTGCAATGATTGCGTGAAAAGTGTGTGTCAGGTGTTAAACTCCGGTAATGTGAAATACACTTAACTTAACTACAGCCATCAGCCGACATCGCTTGTTTACTTGAAGAACCACGTTTGAGGCTTTTGAAAATGTAAGCTTCTTTTCTCTCTCCGCGCTCTGTTCTTTCTTTTATCCATTAATCCATTTGCGGCGGTCTCTCACTTTAGTCCCCCGAGGGTTTCCTTTTCTGACAAATAAACCAGTTGAGTTCCCCCCCCCCCCCCAAAAAAAAAACAAGAAATGACCTCCTTGTCCTTCAGGTTCCTTTTCTGGCGCTGTGAAGCTGTGTTAATTGTGGGCTTTTGTGGTCTCCAGAGGAGTTTAAAGGGAAAAGCACTTTGTAGCCCCCTTAATTAGACCCCAGTGAATAGTCAGGCGATTAGCGGGAAAATAGTTTTTGTGGTCTGATTGCTCGTTCGTTCTGTGGTCTGACAGCAGCGATTTGCTTCAAGTGGCACTCTGACTGATTTTATTGTTCCTCTCCATCTTCTCTGCGAAAATAATTACGCAGCAAAAAGTGTTTTCCGTTTTCTAATGAGAAGAGCATTCCTTGTAAAGCAATATCACAAACTGATCATGGAAACGCAAAAGTGTCCACTTAAGACAAATAAACACCTCCCCTTTTCCATCAGGAATAAATGAACACAGTTGCTAACCAAAACAGCAGCAGTAGTTATCATGACCTGATTATTTGACTATAAGCGTCTTGCGATTGGCTGGCAACCAATCCGGGTTTTACCCTGCCTCTCACTCAAAGCCAACTTGGGATAGGCTCCAGCTCACCTGCGACCCTTTTGAGGATAAATGGCGGATAAGAACTTAAGGGTGAAAATGGGCACGGAGGCCAAAAACGACAACTTGCACAGCGGTGATGTTCAGATATACACGCAGCACCTTCCTGGCACCTCACTGCGAACACGTGGGTCCTATAAATACCAAAGTGGGTCAGGATGTTTTTTTCCCTGGCACATTGTTTACACTTGACACCTCTTCCAGTCAGATGTTGCAGATGTTGCTTTGTGCTTGATGTGAAACATCTGGACTGTGAGACGAGATCGGGGGTCTCCCAGTAAGGCAGAAATACCCCGCGGTCTTATGCTAACTAATACCTCGAAAAAAAATGCACGGGAATGAAGCTGGCGTGTGAGCTTTGAAGTATGTCGTTTCTTCAAGTATTATTAATAATTAGTGACAAGCGATGACGAACCAGCAGTCGATCCCCACTGTCTGGACTCGCATATTCTCCCATTAAGAGTCATGTTATTTCATATTTGTCACATGTTCCACTACTGTCATAACAAACATCCGCATACAGATGGAAGCCAGGCTTCTTTTTTTTAAAGTTCAACATGCTTTTGCTTCTATTTTAAAGGCTTCTATATACAAGAAGGTCTTCAAATATAATGCATAAGAGGCATTAGAATCTTGAGCACCTAGTGGGAAAAAATAGGAAAAATAATACATTAAAATACTGTGTGTAAGTAAAATGCCTTCGCAGTTTTACCCTGGAGAACCCAAGAACCCTTTTCTTTTTTTGAAAATTATGAATTATACATTAAATGACTGCTATAAGTTCACTCAACACCAAAATATATGTTTTTTCAATTTTAACCCTTTTTTTGAACTAGCTCAGAGTTGCTAATTTATCAAAATATATATATAAAACATACTCCTGGGCATTCTGCAACATGATATGAAATGGATTAACAAAAAAAAAAACAATTTTACCATCTGATGGTTTGCTGAGAAGATGGTTTTGTTTGGATTGATTTCCAGCTCAACAAAACAGCATGTTGCCAGCCATCTTGTCACCACCACTCTGGCTCATGTAAGTGCAATATTCATCCACTAGATGGCCCCATGCAGGGGTCAGAAGTGGCACTCTGGACTTATGAAGTTAAATTTGTAAAAAAAAAAAAAAAAGGTCTTTGTTATTTGAGTAGCAGAATTTATATGGGCCAAATTTGACCCCGTGGGTTCTCCAGGGTTAAATAAAAACAAATGTGGAAACTATAAAAATAAAATATAAAGCTAGGGGAAAATAGAAAGTAGAGGAATGAATTTAAAAAAAATACTGTGACGCAGTAAACAATTTCAGCTCAACTGTTAAAAAAGAAAAAAAATGACCTTGAAAAAAAAAAAAGTAACCATTTGGGGGGAATTCTAAAAAAGAAAAAAAAATGCAGCTTTAAAAAAAAATGGAAAAAGAGGGGGAAAAAACACAACCTGCACAACCTCACCTTGCCTGCTGGCATTTCAATCCTGATATTGCGGTGAGACATGCATTCCTCTCTGGTGAAGATAATGCCTTCATTGTATTTAATCAGCATCACTAGTCAGCGCCACTTCAGCTTTACGTCCTCCAAGGGACATTGCTCGGGCGCCGAAGGTCGTCCATCCCCGCGCCGACGGGCGCATCTCTCGATCCCGTTAACAGTTTCTCTCTCGTGTTTTGCACTTCAGACACGATGAAGTCGGAGGAGAGGCTGCAGCTGGCTAAGGAGAGGCGAGAGGAAAAAGCCAAATATCTCGGTAAGTGGAAACAGGGCTGCGAAAAGAACTTCATGTGGGATGACAGCGCCCCCTGGTGGTGGGGGTGAAAGACACAAAAAGGCATGCACGCTCATATTCTTGCATGAGCTTACCTGTGCACTAAAACACAATCAAAACAGACACTGCAGAGATCTAAGTTTTTGTAAACAATACAATAAAAAGCCAATTTTCCACATATATATATTTATATATATATCACTTGCCTGCATCTTTTGGTAGCCACACACCGCACACACAGTGCACTGCTTTGCATGATTGACAGCTGCTTGTCTTCTCTCTCACCCACCTTCCCTCCTCCCTGCAGAAGAGCTCAGCAAGCTACAAGGTAAGTAACCGTTGCGTACATGCTGGTGGTGGTGGTCCTAAGACATCGTTCGTCCTCACCCTCATTTGGTCCCATGTAACTCAATTCAAGTAGATATTGTCAAGGTTGCTGGGCAATGCACCTTCTTCTAACAACAGTAAAACCAACCAAAGTCTGACATATCAAATATTTATTTTCTTTTTTTTTTTTATTTAGCTTTGGTCATATTGCCCCGCCCTCCAACTGCTTCGTTCATGCATCCCTTAAAATTTCACGCTGCCTGTAAAAATGGCCATTTTCCCACCTTTTTTCCATGCTGCTCATATTTGTACAGAACATAACCTGGCAATAATTCGCCTTCTGAGTAATTATAGAATCATGACTGTTAAACAGACGGGACACCATCAAATGGCAATTCCATAACGTGGGGGGGGGGGGGGGTGAAAAGTTGAACACCCGATTCTCGCGTCTCGCATCCTAATCAGCTGATTGCAGGACGGCGGGACTCACTGTATGAAAATGCACACAGTCGCAATATCCCGCTTCGCCGTGCTCTGTTCTGTCTAAAAGAGAAAGGCGAATAAATGCTGGGTCTTCTGTTATTCTGATGCGTGAAAGAAGCTGAAGCATTCCTCATCGTGAACATCCATCCATGTGTCTTTCCATTCAGCCGGAGATGAACTTGAGCCTTCGGTGTCGTCACTGTTAAATTCATTTCTGTTACAAAAATAACCATCCCAATTAACTCTTTGACTGCCAGACGTTTTCAGAAAAGGGATGCCGTGGGTGCCAGCCGATTTAAGCATTTTGACTGATCTTTCAAGGTCCACAGAAAATGTTGTGTTTGGACTATGGGAACACACATACTACCAAATGAAAGATTAGACTCTCATCTTTCATCAGAAAAAAAGAGTTTGTTTCTACCTTATTCCGTTTTTCAGTAATCAACAATAGAAAATGGTTAGTTTCACCTGTTTTGAAACAAACGTCTTTTAACGTCTTTGGCACTCCTCCCTAGGATTTTACTAAACGTTATTTAACGTTTTTGGCAGTCAAAGAGTTAAATCTTAGTCTATTGTGGGAAAGCCCAAAGTGGGTCACTTCCAGTTGTTCCATTTTATTTATATATATATATATATATATATATATATATATGTATATGTATATATATTTAAAAAAAGAAGAAGAAGAAAAAAGCAGCAAATGGTGAATAATGTGAGTGGATGGGATGGAGTTTTTAATTTTTTATTTTAATTTTTATTTTTGTTTTTATTTTTATTTTTATTTTTTATTTTTATTTCATTTTATTTTTTAAAATGTTTTTATGTATTGTATGTGAAATTCAGTGCACACTCTGCTTTAACCAGGCAGAACCACAATTCCTTAAAGTCCGCCACTTTCAGTAGCATCTTCTTGTGTCCTAATCCAGCTGTGTTGAGCCTGTAGATCAATCTAATTGGGGGATCGGCAGGCCAGGGAACGCCAGATGGGACCAATCTAATACCTTTCAGTCAGACTTGGATAAAAGAAGAGATAATTCCAAAGCTGTGTGTGTTTACACTATCAGCTTAAAGGGAGGTCCACGAAGACTTAGTACGACAATTTTCACGTCGGGTCTTTGTTGACGTGCACGCGAGTTACCTCCCTAGAAGCCGCGCCAGCGCATCAATACTTCATGTCGGAGATTTAAGAACCGCCTCCTGCTTATGATTATTTAATGGCTTCACTTTGCTAAATCCTGATCGTACTTGGCAGCATTGATCACTGTCAGGAAAGACTTTTTTTTAGTCTATCATTAAGGGCCCTAAAATAGACACATGTAGCCGAGGAGCTCAAATCCACTATTTGACAAAACAAAGTTGACACTCCCTACTGTAATATTCAACTTAAAATGTTGCACTAAAGCAGAGTTCCTCAATAGGCGGACGGACTCCGGTCCCCTCTAGTGACCATTTTCTGTATTACAAGATCCCAAAATCTACCAACCAGTTGTTTTGGGTTTCATCAAGTGCTTTGGAGGTTTTACTTTGTAGTCTTTGTCGAAAAAGTGCATTGTTTCACACAGCAGGGAAGCTGCTGGGAGCCTGCGTGAAGTCGATGTCGTTTGATGTGAGAAGTAGAAAATAATGTGATCTATTTTCCAAACACAAAGACCTTTAGATGTGAGAGTCTTTTGAACCCAATTTTTCAAGGAATCACGCCCACCTTTCCAGAAAGGGATTTAAGTTGAAGTACAGATTTCACATCACTCTGAAGTGAAAACTACCAAAGAAGCCCTTTAAAAAAAAAGAAAAGACTTTTCATAGAAGGCCTCCCATTCATCCAGTACTCCTGACCGTCTGACCTTCTCACCCATTCTCCTCCTTTTTCTCCGCACCCCAGCGGCGAAGAAGAGCCAGTGGCTGGAGAAGGAGGAGCGGGCGCGGCAGCTGAGGGAGCAGCAGCTGGAGGAGCGGCGCAGGAGGCTGGAGGAGCAACGCGTCCTGGCGGAAAAACGCCGCGCCGCCCTGGAGGAGCGGCAAAAACAGAAGCTGGAGAAGAACAAAGTAGGTGACGGCAGCCAAGGTCGCACTCGCTTCGCACGCCGACGTCCTCAAAATAAACACGTTGCGTAATATAGAGGTGTCCAAAGTATGGCCCGGGGGTCCTGCCATTCATTTTTTAGCGGCATGCCGCATACTCCTTATCGCCTTTAACAAAAAAGCTGTTATTTAACCCTGGAGAACCCACGGGGTCAAAATTGGCCCCTATAAATTCTGCTACTCAAATAACAAAAAAACGGTTAGCTCACAAATTAACGGCTATTAGGTTAGCCCGTGAGCTAACGGTTAGCTCGCGGGCTAACCTACTGCTTTATATTTTATTACCAAAAAATTTTAAATTTTTATAGTTTCCCCATTTGTTTTTATTTAACCCTGGAGAACCCACGGGGTCAAATTTGGCCCCTATAAATTCTGCTACTCAAATAACAAAAAAACGGTTAGCTCACAAATTAACGGCGATTAGGTTAGCCCGTGAGCTAACGGTTAGCTCGCGGGCTAACCTACTGCTTTATATTTTATTACCAAAAATTTTTATAGTTTCCCCATTTGTTTTTATTTAACCCTGGAGAACCCACGGGGTCAAATTTGGCCCCTATAAATTCTGCTACTCAAATAACAAAGACCTTTTTTTTTTTTTTTACAAATTTAACTTCAAAAGTCCAGAGTGCCACTTCTGACCCCTGCACGGGGCCATCTAGTGGATGAATATTGCACTTACATGAGCCAGAGTGGTGGTGACAAGATGGCTGTCAACATGCTGTTTTGTTGAGCTGAAAATCAATCCAATCAAAACCATCTTCTCAGCAAACCATCAGATGGTAAAATTGTGTGGGTTTTTTTGTTATATGTTATATTCATATCATGTTGCAGAATGCCTAGGAGTATGTTTTATATATATATTTTGATAAATTAGCAACTGAGCTAGTTAAAAAAAAAAAGGGGGTTAAAATTGAAAAAACAGATTTTGTTGTTCAGTGAACTTATAGCAGTCATTTAATGTATAATTCATAATTTTCCAAAGAAGAAAAGGGTTCTTCAGGGTTAAAATAACTAAAATAGAGAAAGCATTTTTAATGACAGTATGCATCGTCATTTAAAACAACCGTTTATATGTATCTGTTCTCCAGGAACGCTACGAGGCGGCCATCCAGCGTTCCGCCAAGAAAACGTGGGCCGAAATCCGCCAACAAAGGTGGTCCTGGGCCGGCAACCAGAATGCCAACCAGAAGGAGGGTACGAGTAAGTATCCGAGTAGGGAAAGAGAATCTGTGCAATAATGACGGAAGTGCTTTTTGGTATGATTGAATTCTATTGATCAAGTCAGCTGCTTTATTGCACATTAGGGGATTAGCAACGATCACTTTCACTGTTTGTGTGCAATGTTGGAATTGCTTGGAGCTCAGGGTTGTTATTTAGGAATTGCTGGCAGGAAGTTTGGGGGAAAAGGATGCTTTGATCACATCAGGCAGGTTGTTAGTTGGCGAGTACAATCAAGCAAAAAAACTTCCGGCTACCTCATTAGTGAAAAGGTGATTAGTTTAGTAACTCGTTTTTTTTTTTTTTTACACTTCAGTGATTGTTAAAGCAGTATTTGGCTTATACAGTACAGTTAGTTTGTTTTGTGATGACCACAGTTTGAGCCTGGAACGTGTAAAATCACTTTCCATCATCATCTCCCATTGAAATGAACGGAAGTGCTAATAGTCTGTTCCAATCCCCCTTAAATAATATCATGTATAACAGCAATATTAGTTGTTTTGCGCAGAGGATAAATAATTAATGCCTGTGGGTATTGTTCTATAATCTGTGCATGACATGTGTTGCTCATGATTATGTTCAACTAAAAGTTGTTTATGGTATAACTGCCATAATATTGATGCCAGTTTTGTTAACCCATCAGTGTTTTTTCTAGGGGTGGGAATCTTTGAATGTCTCCCGATTCGATTGCAATTTTTGGGTCTGCAATTCGATTCAGAATCGATTTTCAATTAAGAACGATTTCTGATTCAAAATGATTTGATTGACAATGATTTTCGCTTCAATCTATAGATGTGCAAGGAATTGTAATGATCTTTTCCAGTCTGACTCACTAATGCTAATTGCGCGCGCTATTCGCGGCACTTTTATCACTCAAAAGAACGGCTCCACGCTGGGAAAAAAAAAACAACTTTTATTGGAATAACTTGATCGTGACTTTTTCCTTCTACGCTCTCATGTGGCTACAACTTAACAGTGTATTAGACCGCGTGGAACCACACTGCCCCTCAGTGGCCAAACCGGGTACAACATGAACAGCGTATTAGACCGCGTGGAACCACACTGCCCCTCAGTGGCCAAACCGGGTACAACATGAACAGCGCTCCAAATAAAGGCACACACAGACAAAGATAAAATAATTTAAATAAAATTTAAAATCGATTCTGAATCGTACTAAATAAGAATCGATTTTTTTGGGCACACCCCTAGTTTTTTTCCTTTATATCTTAGCATTAAGCTAGCTAGCGGACTGTTATATGGTTGTTTAGATTGGAACGCACACTTTTTTTTTTTTTTCTGTTCACTATCTACTGTGTGTTGTCAAACCTTATAAATGAGGTCACTTGTAAGTCATTGTATATTTGACTTTGGATGTTCTTCCCTCATTAATTTTCACTGTTGGCATATGAATAAGCTTTGGTGGAATTTTGCGCTCTCAGCGCATGGAAGCCCGCTTTTGGCTTTTGGCTCCTTTGTCGTAAAAGCACGACAAATGGAGGTGTTTCCCCGTGTGTGAACATGTGTGTGTGTGTGTGTGTGTGTGGCGCTCTCTTGGCTTCTCAGGCAGATGCTCTCTCTCCACCGTCAACCTGCCCAAACACGTGGACTCGGTCATAAACAAGCGACTCTCCAAGTCCTCCGCCACGCTGTGGAACTCCCCCAGCAGAAGTAAGACTACGAGTGGAATGAGCAAAGCACCCGCTCCCAACGTGTGTCCCCCCCCCTAAATGTGCCCATCACAACTCCACCATCGCCGGGGAAACCATCCGTGTCGTTTCATTCTTCAGTTACTTCCTCCTGATTTTGAGTCCAAGTCCTTCTACCTTGCTTGATGGTTGACACTTTTTTTTTTTCCATTTCCAAGCTGAGTTTGGAGATTCCGGTCCGCAGCTTCTGCACGATTGTATTTTTGCGTTTCTGCTCATTTGCTGTTGTGTGTCGTCTTGTGGTTGCTTCATTCTGTGGTGATTTCATTATGGGCTGCTTTGACTCACTTTTCTTCAATGGGGAATATCTTGTCATCTGGGAAAGCAAAGTGAGCGAGTGAGTCAGCATTTTGAGGAGCGGAAGATAATGCATTCCAAGGAGGAAGTGGTCGGGGCCTTGTTGCAGTGGAACACGCCTTTTGTGTTCGGTTATACTGCAGGGAAAAAGTTCCTCGTCTAGAATAAAAGGTGACAAAAAAAGTGATGATTCACCGTCCAGACGAGCATTTCAAAAAACTTCCGACTGGACAGTTGTTGGGCTCCTTTCCAACATGGCGCACTTTTGCCATGGTTTTATTTCACAGTAAATCCTAGTGGATATTCTTATTTTATTCACCATGTTGTCCTTGCAGTTAATCATTTGACGCTAGCTGAAATGAGGTTTAGAGTATTATTTTCATCCCTGTTAATGCCCTAAGATGCAGATGTAAACTTTTTTTTTTTTTGTCTCAACTCGCAGCCCGTAACGTTGCACTGAGTCCGTGGGAGAGCAGCATCGTGGACCGCCTGATGACGCCCACTTTGTCTTTCCTGGCTCGGAGCCGCAGCGCCGCCAGCGTGCTCGCCAACGGAAAAGACGGACGTGAGTTATCCTTGTCGGACAGCCCGTTCGTTCTTTGCATCTTCAAGTGGCAATTGAAAAAAAAAAAAAAAGGACTGCTTATTTTGGTGTAATTGGAATTGACGATAATAGACAAAAAGTTAAATTTGAATATTGAACTGGCAGCAAAACACTACTTAAGTACTGTATTTAAAAACTGCTGAAACTAAAAGGATCGATTCAACTTCTTTAAAATTAACATTTTTATTTAAGTGAAAATAAAAAAAAATAACTGACTAAAATGGGCACAAAGGGTAGAAGTCATTAAACTCACATTTTGGTATTTACAGGCAGTAAGAAATGTTATTTAAAATTTAAAAAAGCCGGTAACGACATATCACATAAAATTCGAGGACTGCCGCAAAACCGGACATGCACAGATGAAAAAAAAAAACATCAGTGAAGTAAACTTATCAAGAACAAAACCAAGATGGCATCAAAAACTGAGAATGAATGTTTTTCAGCAAACAATAGGTTCCAAAATGAAAACTGGATCATGAATATGCTTGTACGTCCTTAGCACCAAGATGCCACCAGGTGGCGCCAAAGCAATTCTGTTATGCATTTCAGACCTCAACAAGATTGCATTTTATTTATTTTTTTGCTAGTTTGTTAACAAAAATGTCTCCTCCTCAGAGTCCCCGCTGTGCCCCCGCTCGTCCTCAGCCAGCCCCCTGACGCTGTGCGCCCACCTGCCCCACCACCGCTGCTCCGAACGCTGGAGGGTGACGTCCAGCACGCCCGACATCACGCAGCGCCAGCACAGACGGAGCTCCACACCCGTACGTTACGTTCGACGCGCCTCAGAGGCATGACGCACACTTGGTGTATTTACTTCTTTCGTCTTATCAGATGGACAGAACCAAAAAGGAGAAGAGAGACAAGGAGCGGGAGAACGAGAAAGAGAAAAACGCCCTGACAAAGGAGAAGTTCCTCAAGAAGAGGCAATCGCTTCCCAGCATGAGACACAGAGCAGACCTCAGGTAAAAAATAAAAATAAAAAAAAAAGGCACCCAATATCGGATTTTTTAAAAATGATAAAATAATTGTTTCAACAAATGTTAAAATAGATGTAAATTGGAAAAAATATATAAATATTTTTTAAGATTTAATTTAAAAAAAACTTTCTATAAAAATATGTTTCAAACACATTTTTACATATGTAAGAAAAAATATACTTTAAAAAAAATATTTGATCACAAACATTTTGGAGAGAGCAGTACAATGCATTTCTGGCTTTTTATGCTAAGTAATCTAAACAAACACTGAACTAGGCTGCATATAAGCAAAATTACAGTACAGTACTGTCTGTCTACTTTTAAATACTCTAAAATATCACCCAACTGCTATGTTAATTTTAGCACCGATAACAAAATTTGATCAAGAAACTCCAGACTTGCTTGCATTTTTTTCTGGATGCGTCACACGTTTCTCTGGCACTTGTTGCTAGGCAGACTTCCATGTAATGTTTTGTGCCACCAGAGGCCAATACAAGAAATTGAGCAGAAAGTAAAGAATGAAAATATTCCCAAAACAACTTTTACAATTATGACATTACTTAATGTTATGTGTATACATTTCACAATCACTGCTCTGTATCAAAAATAAAACTAAATACAGCCTCCCCAATTCATAATGCAGAGCCGTCATGCGTCTGTAGTATGATCATGAACACGTGTGACTACTATTCAGGATGCGTGGTTCGAGCAGAGCAGAGGCGAAAATAGAAAAACGCTTTCTTTCATCCCGAGGCCACACAACAAATGGCAACCAAGACAGAGAGGATGAGATGCAATTGGAGGGGAGGGGGGGGGGGCATCCACTTCCTTTGGCTTGACAAACAAAGCACATGAGTGAGCTGTCAGTGCCTGAGGCCAAAACGAGTGATGTCATCCCTAATGGTATAATGCACTTCAATGGATGATGTAATGTTTCACTGCTTTGACTTTCTCCAGGACACAAGCTTGACTTACAAAGAGGAAAGTTTCCAAAAGAAGCAGATTGCTTAATGTGGCATATTGGTTAGCATATTTGCCTCACAGTCGTAAAGTTCTGCGTTTGAGCCCCCTCTGTGTGGTGTTTGTTTTGCGTATGTATATTTGCAAACTCTAAAACATGAATTGCATGCGTCGTCCAGTCCAAGTCCGCTAGCAAGGCCGCGGCCGTCGTCGCCCGCCACGCCCAAGGGCAGGACCGCCTCGCCGAGCCCCGCCGCCTCCCCGAAGCCCCCTTCCACACGCAGCAGCCCGTCGACCCCTAAAGGACGGCCCAGGAGGGCGAGGACCCCCGCCAGGGTGGACCACCGCACTTCCTCCCCTGTCCAGCTGGAGAGAGTCCGGGAACATCGCAGGCCGGCCACCCCCGAGAACAACAGTCGGCGTGAGTAGAGGGCTCCATATTTTTTTTGTTTACCTTTGTCCTCAATTTAAAACAGTTTCTAGGTGTCATAGTAGCTCTTATCTAAATTAGACTACCTGAGACTACCTATTAGCCCAACTTTGGTCATTGGTACCATGACCGATAATCGGCCCGGCTGATAATCGGCCCGATATTCAGCATTTTATGAACATTGGCATCGGCCTCTTTTTTTGGTTTTGATGGACAATATATTAAAAACTGTTATTTTCGCTGCTCTGAGTCGGCGGCTGTTGACTCCCTGCAACATTGGCCCGCTCACAGCACCATCTGATTGGTTGCTCGTGCAGTGCTAACAGCCAATAAGCAGCAATTAACGGCTATTAGCCCACGAGCTAACTAGCTAGCTTGTGAATTAAGGGCTATTAGCTCGCTTTAGCTTGCGGGCTAACCTTATAGCCGTTTTTTAGCGGCTATTTGGAATTTATCCCGGGGGTAAGCGTGTGGGTGAACAGATAGCTCGCGAATTAGCAGCTATTTGTGAGTTAGCGTGCAGGTGAATCGTTAGCCCATGAGCTAACAGTTAGCTCGTGAATTAGCAGCTATTTGGGAGTTAACGTGCGGGTGAACAATTAACCCGTGAGCTAACCGTTAGCTCGCGAATTATCGGCTATTAGCCCGCGAGCTAGTCGGTTAGCTCGCGAATTAACGGCTATTAGGTTAGCCCGTGAGCTAACGGTTAGCTCGCGGGCTAACCTAATAGCCATTTTTTAGCAGCTATTTGGTTATAGTTATCCCTGGAGTTAGCGTGTGGGTGAATGGTTAGCCCGCGAGCTAACAGTTAGCTGTATATCGGCTTCAAATATCAGTTATTGGCCTCCCTGACTACCGCGAATCTGTATCGACCCTGAAAAAAGCATATCGGTCTATCTCTAACCATGACAGATCTGGATTGTCCTATATTTTGACAGATGTCTATTATGGTAGCAGGACAGGTTATCACAGATACTACAGTAGAACCAGAGGACGGTGACTCCAAGTGGACAAAAATAACACCCACAGGCATTCCCACTTTGTTGAATTAATGAACTTCTTGGTCATCCATTTTCGTCCCTCCCAGGTTCTCCTGTGGTTCCTGCCGTCAGAAACTCGTCTACTTCCAACATCTCGGCCTCGCCGTCACCTGAGCCATCCATCAGGGACCTTCCCTCCGCGCACTCCCCGTCCCCCAAGCCCATGGCAGGCACCAACGACCCCGAGGAGGCGGCCCGCATCCTTGCGGAGAAACGGCGGCAGGCTCGCGAGCAGCGCGACAGGGAGGAGGAGGAGCGCCGCCAGCAGGAGGAGAAGGAAAGGTCAGACGGAGTTGAAAAGTTCACAAAACGAGTTCATTTTTATGGCGAGTTTCCATTTTAATGGAAGCATCTCTTACATGGGATGTATTTGGACTTTCAGGATTCTGCGAGAAGAACGCCTGGTGAGGGAGGAGCAGGCGAGGCGTCTTCGCGAGGAGGAGGCGCGCGCCATGGCCGAGGAGCAGCAGAGGAGGGACGAGGAGCAACGGCTGAGGGACGAGGAGGAGGCCAGGGTGCGAGCTGTGGCCGAGCAGGAGGAGAACATTCGCCTGCAAAAGCAGGTACGCGCCGGCACTGGAAAATCCAGTTGATCACCCCCAAAAATGTGACCATTTCGGGAGAATTCCACCGCAAAAGTCAAACAAAGGGCATTAGTTGGGCTTTTTCTCAGAGGGCCATGACTGTGAAAACAATAAATTATGTTATAGTGAACTTATTTGTATTTATGCATTCATTCACAGATTTTTTTTGAATTTGTTTTTCCTCTCCTGCATTATTTGTTGCAAAACTCTCAATTTACTGCTCAGGTTAAAGCAATAAAAATTTCACTCTATTTTAATTTTTGGGAAAATATTTTTTCCAGCATTTTATTTACATACTTACTAGAATGTTAAAATATTACTTACTTAAAATACTAAAATTAAAATAGAGTACTACAGAACAGTTTGTCTTCAATTTAGGAGGTTTCACAATAAATCTTTTTTACAGATGTTTATTTGAAAAGAAAAACCATAGGAATGCTTTTTGCTAAATATTAAAATAAAAGAGAAAATGTCAATCCAAACATGAGCTGCTGTGGACCCTCCTGAGCTTGCAAAACTCTGCTGCCCTCATGTGGCTCTTTACAGGAATTACATTTCTATTCATTTTGATAAAAACAGCTTACGATTGCTCGTAAAACAAGTTGTTTTCCAGAACCAAAATATCGCCTTTGTGGTCAGACGAGCGATCGTCAGGGTGCGGCCACACCCGGCGTGCGGCGTGCCGATTTGGCTCAAACCTCCGCTCCTTTTGTGTGTCTGGTGAATGAAAGAAAAAAAGGGGGAAAAAAAAAGTTGGATTCTGTCCTCAGAAAGAAGAATCCGAGGCGAAAGCTCGCGAGGAGGCGGAGAAGCAGCGTCTGGAGAGGGAGAAGCACTTCCAGAAGGAGGAGCAGGAGAGGCTGGAGAGGAAAAAGGTAGGCTCGGCCTTCTCCGCTGTCAATTTTGTTAACCGTTTCCCTGCCGGAGTTGGCGGCCTCCTCATCTCAAACGCTCTGATTGACATGACACGAGTATGCCGGCCGGTAATCAACTGAAAACAAGCTCTCCTTCTCTGGAGGGCGTATCATATTCTCTGGACAACATTGGCTCTGCTCAATCCCGGGAGTTTAGACGAATGATGTCTCAGGCTTACACGGGATCGCGTGTCGGCAGGCTGTCATTTAATAGAGCTGCTTTAATGAGAGTTAAATATAAAAACTCTATTCGCCGAGAGGAGCTCGGGTGGTCATCCGAGGCCAGAGGGACAATAAATATTCTGTATCAGCATTATGCTAATTTCACCACACTTGAAATAATGAGAGAAAAAAGATGTCCTTAAAATGCTTAAAGCTGCAATCTGAGTGAAACAATAAGCATCAATAATATTGTGAGGGGAAAAAAGTTATGTTTACATACAAGAGAAGTCATACTATTACAACAATGTCATTAAAAAAAAAACTAAAATATGTCATTTTAATAGGAAAAAAGTATTACAAAACGTTGACGTCGCCTTTAAAGAAAAAGCAAAACCGGCATGAGTGAATCCATTGATTTTAGCAAGGTTGGAAAATAAAAAGATAAAAAACAAAAAGTTCATCCTTTCACGTTTTTTTTTTTAAGATGTATTTTCCTCAAAATCTTGTTCCAATTACAAATTGTGTGCCTTCAGGAGTGTCGGATTTTGGAGTTTCCACTGTAAATAAAACAGAGAGCGGCGACCGCTCACTTTGACAGGCCACTGCTCATGCTGCAATACTCATAACAATAACAATAAAGATGTTTTATGAAGCGGATGGATCGCACTTGGAATTACATTTGACGTTCCGTAAACAGTGTGTGTGTGTGTGTGTGTGTGTGTGTGTGTGTGTGTGTGTGTGTGTGTGTGTGTGTGTGTGTGTGTGTGTGTGTGTGTGTGTGTGTGTGTGTCATGTAATCTGAATTCTGACTTTTCACAGCGCTTGGAGGAGATTATGAAGAGGACGCGCAAATCAGATGCAAGCGACAAGGTATGATGGATGGTGGGGGGGGGGGGGGCATTATTTGCAATGAATCTACTAAACGTGTCATATTTTCATTTTTCTCTCCAGAAGGACACAAAATCCGTCGTGCCAGAGCCGCATCCAGTCAGCGAGAAAGATTTGGAGAGCAACAAAGGTCGGCAACATCACAGTAATGTTATTTTCACTTTCAATATCACACAAGATTCCCATCCCAATAATAATAATAATAATAATAATAATAGCCATTTAAGATTCTTAGAGAGCATTTGAAGGGATGAAAGGATGCGTAAAATGTGCAACATGGTCTTTTTAAGTTTTCAAAGTGTGGACGTTTGTTAGGGCTGCACTGAGAAGATTTGTTTTATTATTAAATTCTTAGAATGTTCACATTCGGAAAACTTTTTTTTTTAGGAGAAAGTCATTTAATTAACTATATAGAGTTAATTCGACAATAATGCCAGAATATTTTAGACACAGAGTCAGAATATTCCAAGAAAAACAATTATATGAGGGTAAAAAAAGATGCAATATTGAAAGAAAAACTGTTTTTTTAAGAAAAAAGTTAATTTCATATAAAAAAATTAACTAAGAAAAACAAGTTTTTCAAAATCCGAATTCTCCAAGAATGTCATTTGAAATCAATCAAAAATAATATATTCACAATAGTCAAGAGGAAAAATAGTCAAATTACAAGAAAATCCTAGAATATGTTGAAAAAAATATTCCAAAAAAGATGCGATTTAGTTTTCTAGAAAAACTCACATGACCCAAATGTCGAAGTCCGAATATTCAGGAAATAAAAAGAATACTGTGTGTGTTAAGTGCGAATAAAAAATTGCAATATAGCGACGTTGAAACGATTTCAACACCCTGTTGAGCGCATCAATCCAAATGATATGCGGCATCCAACGTGCTGCCGTCATTAGCGTAAACACGCATCATCTGCGTGCTTCGCATGACACACGGCTGCCGGTCCGGCTTTATGCGCACCTTTTTTTTTTTGCATCTCTCATATCCTGCACAGCTGCACGTTGTGTTCTCCTCCTCTGCTGGACGGGATGGACGCATTTGTGCACGGGGGACACATGGGGGGGAGGGTCAGGAAGAGTGGCCTCCCTCGCATTTACTTTGGAAACCTTCAATGAAAGGAGCACACATGTAAATGCAGCGTTAGCGTATCTACACAGCTGCTTTGCATCATAAAAGTAATGAATCGGTATTTGTAGAACCTCCCACCGTGTCACGTTCGGCACATCAAGCCAATGTTTTTCATTTGATGCAACACGCTGCGCTTCTGAATAATAAAGACGCATGCGGCTCGTTCTGTCTTGATTGGAGGGTTTTTGGAAGCCAGTCAAGAAACATGCAGCGCCTTAAATGGATGACAATTGGAAGAGATGCTTTTTCAAAGGGTGAAGGAGCGGCAAGCCTCTTGGGAGCATCCGTTTCGCAAAGTAGCCCATTTAGACACATCAGAAATGGCAGACATTATGTTGAATCTTTATCTGAATTCTAGAATTTCTAGAAAATGTGTCAAAAGTATGGTTGACCAAAAGTCATGTGAGAAAAGCTTCTTTGGTTTTGAATGGTATATAATAAATACCTCAATGGAAAAATAAGTATTTTTAAAGAAAAGACCAAATATTGATATTTTTTGGGAGGGTGAAAAGCACTAAAAGTAAAAGTAGTAGTAAAAATAAAAAGACATACAGTTTTTAAAAAAAGGTCATGTAGCCAATTTGAGTATGCACCGATTTGCAAGAATATGAAAAGAAGTACAACATATGAAATCCCCAAAGTGTACATTTGCGGATGTTTGTGTTGCAGAATGTGAGGTCAACATGGATAACAAGACGGAACACGGACAGAGCAGACAAAGGTAACAGTTAAACTCCTTCCACTTTTTTTTTTGTTGCTCTTTGTTTGCTTGAATATGATACCTTTCCAATCCATTAAATGACCTTCGAGTCCCAGTTAATTTCCATAGGAAGTTTCCAATTTGTATTATTTCAAATATTCCTCTCATGATAATTTACAGCAAACGTTGTAAAAATGTACAGAGAATTTTCCAGAGATGTTGAATGTTCGTGCGTCTCTCTCACAGCCCAACTGACTTCAACAGGGTCCAGCCGGGTAGACGCGATCACAACGGCCTGTCCGCCAAAGTGAGCGCGGCACACTTGGTGGAGGACATCATCCTCAACGGCGCGCGGGGACGCTCCGAGGTCGGCGGGGCCACCGACGACATCCTGGTCTTCGATGGCGACGATACCTTCATGAAGAAAGCGGCGCCGCTGAAGACGCAGCACGTTGCAGGTAAGACGTCACAACAAACAGTGTGACACGGCGCTCCGTCTCTTATTGGACGGTAAAATATATTTTCAAGAAAATTAAAAAAAATTCAAGAAAATGTTTATGACATTGGATCGGTAAGATTACCGAATAAACAATACTGAGCTCTCTCAAAGGTGGGGGGAGAAAATGTTGCAATATTGTATTTTCCAAAGGAAATTCTCTATTTTTTAAGAAAAAAGTTGCAACATTGTAAAAAGAAGATTCGTACTTTGTTCCAGAAAGAAATTGTATTTTTCAAGAATATTGTCCTTAGTCTTTTTTCCCATGAAAAAAACCCTGCACAATTGTAAAAAGAAAATCCATATAAAATATAAAAATACAGTTTTCTAGATAAAGGTATGTTCTAGATTTTTTTCACTCAAGAAAAAAAGTTGCAATATTGTTAAAATAATAATAATAATAATGCTTTCTAGAAAAAGTTAATTTTCTAAAATATTTTTTAAGAAAAAGTTGCTATATTGTAAAAAGAACATTTTTCTTTTTCAATAAAGTTACAATATCACAAAAAGAAAATTTGAGGTATTTTCTAGATTTTTTCCCCTAAGAAAAAAGTTGCAATATTGTAAAAAAAAATTTTTTTAAATAGTTTGCTATTTTTTAGAAAATGGTAAATTGTTAAAAGAAAATGTGTATAATTTTTTAGCAAAATGGTATTCCCTAGAAATTTCTGCAGTTTTCTAGAAAAAAAATTCCTCTCAAATTTTTCCCTTCAAGAAAATAAGTTGCAATATTGTAAAAAGGTATTTCTAGATTTTCTCCCCCAAGAAAAAAGTTGCAATATTGCAACAAAAAAAATGTTGCTGTTTCCTAGAAGAAAAAAAACGTATTTTTCTAGAATCTATTTCAAGAAACAGTTGCTATATTGTAAAAAGAAATGTTGTACCCATTTTCTTTAAAAAATATATATATTTTCTGGGATTTTATGCCATTTTCTAGAAAAAAAATACATTTTACTCAGATTATTTTCTTCAAGAAAATAAATTGTAAAAACATTTTTGCCACTTTCTAGAAAAGTTTTTTTTCTAGATTATTTTTTACAAAATAAATTGCAATATTGCAAAAAGACCATTTTTGCCGTTTTCTAGAAGCAGAAAAAAAAATCTTGATTATTTTTCTAGAATTTTTTCTTCAAGAAAATAAGTTGCAATATTGTAAAAAGAAAATTTGTGCAGTTTTCCAGAAAATAATAATAATTTTGTTTTCACTTGCTATCCTTAAGAGAACAGAATTTGTATTCACAAAGTGAACCCGACACGTGTGAACACTAAAGCTTAAAATAAAAGAGGCGCATGTCTTTGGGGGGGGAGCTCTTTAGTTGCACAGTGATGGATGGCGACAGATTTGTTTGGGTTTGTTTTCTGTAATATAATTGGGCACACTTACAGAGTGGAATTCCTCAAATGGCAAAAGTGATGAGGAGACTCGATCCGCGAGAAGCTTAGAAACCCGACTCTGGAGCAATTAAGCGCTGAGTCGGACCCCCTCCCTCGTACCACCCCCCGCGCACTCATCCATATCTTTGTCACTTGTTTGGCAGCAGACCACCATCTGTCTGCGCCCCCAAATCTTGTTTCATGGCGCATCTGACTTTGCTCGTCCACTTGTCCAATAAAACGTTCCCTCGTCTCCTTTTCGCTCGAATGAACGCAAAGGACACGTGAGACGACGGCTTTGACCCGGGAACTATTTCAACTATTACGCCGCCAATACGCGAGAGCGCTTTTGTCATGTTAAAAAGTTATTTAAATAGATACATTTTCACCTTTTCCACTTTTTTTTTCTTTTTCCAGAAGTGCTGTGAAATGGCGATCACGCGTTTGGCAAGTGGAGCCCTGCAGACAGCCATCAGTGTACATCCCCTTTCACACAAACTGTAAAGAAAAAAAGCTGTTATTTTTCCACCTTTGAAGGTGAAACCGGGATGGCGTCACGCCAGGCTCTGTGTGAAGACCTCGTGTGTATCGTCTTCCCAGACGGCGTCGTCCTCCGTACACGCCACACAAACACACTTTGTTAGCTCGTATTTAACTGGAGGGAAATTTTTGTGTGTTTTTTTTTGTGTGTGAGTAAATGAGGGAAGCAACTTTGTCAAGTAAACATGTTTATTTGATTGATTAAACGCAATAATATTAACGCACAGCTTCAACACAATTGAAGTCACACATCTATAAAGGGCAAATCTGTAAAAAGACAGATTTATTCTCCTATTTAAAAGCTAAGGGATGTTTTTTTTTTGTTAGTTTTAAATCATTACAAATGTGCATGACTCAAGTGTTTGCTCATTTGCTTCGGGACTGGTCTGTGTGCGTGTCTGAATACATTTTGATGCGCGCTGTGAGCTCCCTGTGGAGTCATTTCAACAGTCTTATTAAAGACAAATCTGTACAGTGTCCGCTGTTTGTTTCATTGAGAGTATAATAAAAGTAAAATCAAGTAAAAAAAATGCTCAACCCTCGAAGATGCTTGAAAAACACGGCAGGAAAGTTTTCTTTCATCTTATCGTGACCACAATCCCTTAAAGCCCATAAATCATATTTGTTCAAGAAATGATGGTAGTATTACAAAAAAAATCCTCAAAGAAATAAGTCCTTTTAAAAGTCTCGTTTTTTATTAAGAAGAAGAATGTCATTTACAATGTATATGTCGAATTTTCTGTCAGATGCTCATTGAGCTGAAGTCTCAAGATCTGCTGATGTCTTGATACTAGGGCCCGACCGATTAATCGGCCACCGATTTTAATCGGCCAATTATTGCCCTTCAAACATCGGCCAAAACAATCAGCCAATTGGGCCAAATGGCCAAATTTTTTCCTCTTAAAACTTTATCATTGAAGAAAACGGAAGTTTCCGACGCTGTGAAAGTACCCTGAATGCACCATTTTGCTGGCGTAGCATTAGCAACTAGCAAGTGTGTAGTGTATGTTATTCTGTTGTCCCTAAGCTGTTTAATGACACCTCATTTAGAGTTAACTGTAAAACTAAATACACGACAATAAGAATAACATCCACTGTATATTTAAATACAAAACATGCTTTGTTTTTATAACATCGCTAGCCTAGCGCTAATGCTAAAAGTGAAGGGAAGATCACATGCAAATGCTAACAGGAAGTTATCATCAACTTCGGGAGTGTTTTTCCTTCAAACAATGAATATTCACACACAAATGCTGTGGTAACACCATTTTTTTTTTTTAAATAATCGGTAGATGAATTGGTAAGCTGTATTTTTTTCAGTATCGGCATCTACTTGATACATGACAATGGTTTATAAAAAATTAAAATATATATTTTTCAAGAAACAAAAGTTTATTTTTTCATGATTTTTTTTTTTAATTAGTCACCTCACGTTAATTTTTTTATTTTTTTGGATTCTTTCGGGGGGGGGGATCCCCCCATATGACGAAAATAGTAATATTTCAAGGAAACCCTAGCCCTATTTTGGGTTTAAAGTTGTGCATTTAAAAAAAAATGTCATTTGAAGGCAGGTAGACTAAACCAGCAAGACTTGGTTAGTGGAGGAATCTCATTTGGGCTGCTTGTATCTGTGATGTTGTTCTTTTGGTCTTAAAGAACAAAAATTCTATAATAAAAAAAAAAATGCCAAGAAAACCCCAGCACACTTGAGAAGTGATGCTGAAAATTTCCCCATAACCAAAATGGACTCCATGGTGGCTTCCACAGCCGTCCACAATCATAATGATTACTCATCCTTCATGAACCAGGAAGTAGTCTGCCAACATGGTGTGTTTTGGAAACAGTGCGGCTGTAGTTTCTAAATATGGTCATAAAGCGTTGCTAAAGCATCACATTTAATACTGCCTGAAACCTTTTGCATGTAACAAAGTTAAATAGTTGTAGTAGCCATAAGTCAAGCGGGTCATAAGAATCAAGGGAAAACATTCCCAATCCTCCACACAGCTGACTTGCATTACCGATTGCATATATGATAGACAGCATTCTATTAGAGTATGCATATTATTGTCCCTTCCCAAGAGCGCCAAGATGTGCTCAACTGATCTGGCTAATGCACTTTTAAAGAGGGGGGGGGGCTGGGTAGGGGTGGATTATAGGCTCTATTTTTAGGGAAGTGTCAGTGAGGGGGCGCACAGTTGCAGGTCGAGCAGTGCCGAGGTTTTCCTAATACGTTCGCATGAAGGCCGGAACAATAATAACCGAGTCATCGGCGCTTGGTGGACACAAAACACGACTTGGCACTTTCATTTTAGTTCAAGCAGGGGTAAGAAAATGACTTTTAGCCACCTTTTGGAATGCAAAATATTCAAACAACAGTTGGGGCAGGCGTCTATTAAGGGGAACTAAAAGCAATTTAAGTGACATATGTCAAGTAAAATTGACAAACGCTAATGTTAGCGCTGGTCCAACAAAATGAAGTAGTCGGGGGTCATGTTCGCAACAACAGCAGAAATGCTAATGTTAGCATCAATTGGTGCTAGTGTTAACGAGCCCAGGTGTTGACACGAGCCTGTCCAATATTGTAGATGGCATAAGTGTTTTTGATTGGGTGTTGTTGCGACAACAATGACACCAATGCTAATGTTAGCATTTATGCTAGCGCTACAACAGCAGAGAAGAGTCTCGCTGCCAACCACGGGCGAGTGGAGCCCGGAAATACGTCGCCTCCAATTCCGTCATTTTTTTTTTACTAAGCATAAACGTAACTATAACACTAAACATAACCATAATCTTAACTCAAACTAACATTAAGTAGTATTATTTGTATTTTTAAATATATTTCACCGTTTTAACTAGACGGCTGTCGGCGCTTTCGTCACCACCGGAACACCGAAGTTCAATTAGTCATTTCTTCGGCAATAAGATACGAGTGTGTGAGGATGTCCCAGCCATCAAATGTCTCGCATCCAACCTGCTCAGTGTTCATGCTCGGCCCCCCCCCTCGGACCACCACTCACTCACCCTCACGCTGATCCGTGCGTATCTGCTCAGCGACACGCAGGGACTGCTCTCCGATGACAGTCCGTTAATGAAAGGCCACGGCAACGCTGCGTGGCGTCCGAGCGTGGGGGCTATTTCCATTCAAAAGAGGACCCGGTGCCACCCAGGGGGTCGCTGCAGCTGGCTCGGAACGGGCAGCTGAGGGGCAGGGGTCGGGACATTGTCACAACCTGAGTGCTCTTTGATGACTCCCGGGGAGTCATCCTGACGTGCATTTCAAAATAAAAGCGTGCTCGCAGATTTATTTGGATTAGCCGACGTTTGTTTTCTGACTGGTTCTTATCATTCCTTTTGTTACGTGCTATTTAAAAAAAGAAAAAAAGAAGAAGGTCAGGCTAAGCTAACGTCGCTACCAAAAATGGATTTAATGTGTTGGACGTCAAGCTAATATTTAAAATCCACTTGAGTCTGCGCAAAGCGCGTGTGATTTAAAAGGAAGGGTAAAAAATTTAAATTAAGTCTTGAATGTCAAACAAATTTAGGGATTGGCATTGGGGCACACACAATTAACTCATTAAATTCCAGCCATTTTCACTGAAGCAACCCCCTTCACTTCCGTTTTACTGGATTTTGACTGATTTTGCAAGGCCCGCAGAATATTGTGTTCAACTGCTATGAAAAAAAAAACATGGAACCTACTAAAAGAAAGATTAGAGTCTCTTCTTTCATCAGGAAAAAAAAAGCATATTTCTATCTGTTTCCATTTTTCAGCAATTAGCATTAGAATATAGCTAAGTAGCTAAGCCACTACATCGTGATAACTTACATTGATGTTTCTGCATTTGGCAATTTATTATTATATTATTATTATTATTATTATTATTAGTATGGGATTTGTTTTAATGGGCTTTAGGGGAACTGATGAATACACGCACGCACATACACACTCACCCACATACAAAAAAAATGTATATATATATGTGTGTGTGTGTGTATATATGTATATATATATATATATATATATATATATGTATATATATTTAAAAAATTTAAAAAAAGAGGAAAAAACTTTTTTTTTTTTTTTTTTAAAGGAGAGCAATGATGATGTCAAATCGAATGAATACTGAGCTCTCCTTATTAAAAAAAAAAAAAAAAGAAAAAATAATAGAATATAGCTAAGTTTCATCATTATTCATAAATCTGCTTTAAATTGTGGGGAAGTTAGCTTGTTGCAACATGGCCCTGGTTGATCTCTTATAATCTGCTGCCACCTGCTGCCCATTTGTGTAATAACTACCACTGCTTCAACTGTTTTGTGCAGTTGAGAGGCTGCGTCAAAGCCTTCTGTATGCTCTAGCATTAAAAAAAAAAAAAAAAAAAAACTAAACAAAAAACGTATAAATATTGTATGTCTTTGGGACACTTTTTTTTTTTATAGAACGGATTTATACGTTTTTGGGAGCAACTGAGTTAAGTATTCAGGCTGATCTTCACACCTACAGACAATTTAGAGTACCCTAAGGTGTTTTTGGAATTTGGTTGGAATACCACGCAAACTTCACACACAAAAACCACGGCTGAGATTTGAAACCAGAACCATAGAACCCCTTACTTACTAAAACTTGATTAGCAGCACCTTCAAAAAAAAAAAAAAAAGCCCAATTTAAGTAACGCTTTCTGTTGTGTTTTGATTTTGCTGTGTTAGTGCTATTTCTAAGCACGGTGGGAATGCTTGGGCAGATATCTTATCCTAAAACAAACTTGACGGGACGGCAACAAATCTCAAGGGAACCTGACCGAAATGATCCAGAAGTCAGCGGATGTGCACATTTAACGATTTAAAAAGCACATCTTCTCAATTCCCATCGGTTGAGTGGTGACGCAGCAGTGAGTCACAGACGTCGCCGCCGATCAACATCACAGGCAGCTTTGATTTTGCAGTCTCACATTGGCGGTTATTTTTAGCTCACGGGAGAAGCACGCGGCATGAATCCGAGCTACACGCTAAAGCTAAACTGGCAGTCCAGGCTTTTGGACTCGTTCCAGTCCAGGACAAGGAAACGGGATCTCTCGCGGTAACGCGAGTTGTCCGATTGTGAGAGAGCCTTCCAGATGTCATTCAGAGAGACACATATTTTTTTTATTCTCTTTGTTCTTGGACTGAGGCCACCTTGTTTTGCGTCCCGGCGACCACATGAAGACGCGATGACTCGGCTGTTTCCTGTTGCGATTGAGACTTTGAAGACTCTTATTTGCAACAACAACAACAAAAAGATACTTTTGCCAACCATAAATCAGCCTTTTTATTTACACTCCAAGAAGAACTTTTATTTTTTTTATTTTTTAGATGGCTTTCATTTGGGGCAGCACGGTGGGGTTTAGTATTTAGCACATCTGCCTTAGCGTTGTGAGCTTCAAAGCTGGTCTCCAGCCTTCTTGTGTAGCAGCATTTGCGTGTTCTCACTTGTAAGTTTGAATATGCGTCATAAAACACACAACTCGAAAAACTTTCATGTAGAAACATGAAATTTGACAGTCATTTCATGAGTAGACCCACAATAAACAGGAAGTCTGAGATTTTAGCTTGAAGCGGCCATTTTTAGGGCTCACATTGAGAATTTCCTGGCCTTCAAAGGCAATTTGTGAAATATCTTCTTCTTTTTTTTCTTCCACAATATCGATTGTTGTGTGATCACAATGACTGCCGGGCATAACAGGATGTAAAAATCAGCCTACCTTTAAGACTTCTACTAAATACAAGAATTAGCAGTGGGTGATACAATATTTGGAATTTTTACACAAACAGCTCCTGTTTCTAGATAATAATTATTATTATTATTATTATTTCTCTATCTAATCTCTCTCTTTCTATCTCTAAAAATCCTGAACTTCGTTATATAATGTTGAGACTGTATTGCTCAGTTAGCTAGCTGGGCATCTAGCTAGCTAGCTAGCTAGCTGGGGAACTGTCGGGTAACTGCACTAACTAATTGAATTAAAAAAAACATATATATATATATATAATGAGTTAATTAACCAACTGTTTAGCAAAACAAATTCTAAAACGTTATCTATTTAGAATAAATTAAACATGTAAATTAGTGAAATAAATAAAAATAAAAGAAACCAATGCTTATAAAAAAAAATTGCTAAGCTAATACAAGAAAAACGGCTACAGTGTGTGTTTGCATGACACGCGACAACAGCCGTTCTACGACACTGGGGAGGGCAAGATGATCTCTCGTCGAGACAAAGATGGGCTGTGGAGGGTGTGTGTGTGTGTGGGGGTATTTGAAAGTAGCATCAAGACCCCGAGTTGTCAACGCAGTCACGGTAAAAGCATTGGAGCGGAGGGAACGTTTTAGCCAGAAAGTGAGACTGAAAGCAACACATTTACATAGCGGCCCAGGTGAGAATGTCTGCATGAACACCTGCATCTGGACAGACCAGCGGCAATGACGCCATGTTGGCTCTCGCTCGGCTTGTTTGCTTAATAAAAAAAAAAAAAGATGCGTTCTTCTAAAAACAAATTACGGTGTTAACGGTTTTCCCCACGGGAACATCACACACAGCTGCTTGTCACTCCGACGAGTGGAAAGTACCCTTGGGAGGCTTTTTTTTTTTTTTTTTTTCACTTTCTGGTTTATTCACGCTCACATGTGAGACGACCGCCCAGGTCTTTTTTTTTGCTTCAGTGCTGACTGGGCACTTTTTTTGTTTTTTTCACTCAGATTCGCGCTTCAGTTAAAAAAAAAAAAAAAGGAGGCAGATTGCTGACAGCGTCTGGACACATGGTTAAAAAATGAAATAAAATAAAATGGAAGGGAGGGAGGAAAGCTGAAAGCAACTTGGTTGAAAGAAGGGAACGAACGCATACTGTGGCGTACATCTTGCTGGACTGGAGCAAATCTCACGAGACTTAAGCTCATCCGAACTAAATCCGAACAAATAGGACGTCTCCGAGCATCCCAGAAGGTACCGTTAGACTTTGAAGGTTTTGCTGTCGTGGAATTGGCTCCAGATGCGATGTGCATTAAATCAAGCCCTGGGCCATCGGTGTGTCCGCTCACAGCGTGTCTACAGGAAGGTTTAAAAAAATAAAATAAAATAAAACAAACACGGAGGGAATTCTGGATAAGGCATCCACTTGGAACAACACTGATCTCATCTGTATGTTGTGAGTATTAAAAAGCAGATGGACAGAATAATAATTCAGCCCGCAAAGCAGGTTTGACTTAGCAACATGAAATTTGGTAGGCATGGCTCATGAGTAAGCCCACCAAAAAAAAAGAGAGTCTCCAAAGCCATGCCTGAAAAGACACAGTAAATCTACCATTTTGGTTTGAAGCAGCCATTTTGGGCTGATCATGGCCATTTCTTGGTCAGATCCAGTTTAGCAATATGAAATTCAGTACAACAAAAATGAGAAGACACTCCCCCAAAAAGTTTCAAGAAGCCATGTCTGACAGATACAGGAAGTCTTCTATTTTGTTTTGAATTGGTCATTTAGAGTCCTTTTGGCCATTTCTCGGGCTTCTTCAAAAATTCTCAGTCATTAAGGTCCAGAGCCAGTTTAACTTAGTAACATGAAATTCAATACATGCACGTGTCTATCCTGACCAGACCTACAAAAAAGTTTCAAGAAGCCATGTCTGAAAACCCACAGGAAGTCTGCCATTTTGGTTCGCAAAGATCATTTTTGTGTCATTTTCCAGGGCTCCTTATGAGACAAACTTCTCTGATTGCAACCACATTTGATCCAATCATACCGAACAAAAGGACCGACACGGATTTACAAAGATTTGAGGTTTTTGTCAGTACGTGTGGCTAAAGTATGACGGCAAAGTTTGATATCTCGCCATGAAACATAAACTCTAATTTGAAGTCAGCTCCGCAAGGTCTGAGCTTGATGAAGACCTTGTCCGAAAGAGATTCATTGGCAACCCCCTACTTGGCACCTGATTTCCTTCCAGTTCTCTAAACTGGAACGAGTCCTCCGTCTTTGCAGGTTTAATCGTTATTGTAACCACATGGCTACAGAAGTCATAGTGTAGGTTCTAAATGTCATCCATCTTCTTTAGTGTATATCCTGTGGAGGGTGGCGGCGGCTCTCTTAGTTTCTGCCAGACAGCATTTGGGATGATGTTATAAATTGTCCTCCGGCATGTCCCATTACATTGAATAAAAGTGTCTTTTGTTATATAGGACAACTAATCAACTCAAATCTCAAAGGTACTAAGCATCCTTTAGGCTAATTGGTCGAACGATGAAGAACATTTCTCCGTGTACTTCCACATTCACAACAGATTCCAAGCTCAAAATATTCTGCTAATTCAAGGCCTCCTGGGAATTATTTTCCCACTTTCCCCCAAAATACAAAATGTTCCACAAGGAAAAAAAAAACAACACAATTTAAATTAAAGAAATTCTTTAAAATGTATTTTAAAATTTTCCTTCAAAATCCCACATCTGAAGAATTAAAATTAAAATCAGTTGTAAATGTTCATCATTTTTCAACCAATTCAAGCCATTCTAACTTCAACATTTTGAAAATTCCAAAATCATTTTTGTTAGAATTCCACGTTTTGAGAACATTTCCAAATTACTTGAGAAAATTACAAAAATTTTTGGACTATAAGCCGCTACTTTTTTCACTTGCATTCGACCCTGCGGCTAATACAAAGGTGCGGCTTATCCATCAGATCACAATTGGACGCAGTATAACAGACAACCAACCAAACAAACCAAGGGAGGCCAACTACAGTAGAAGAGAGAACGAGAGCGAGACAATTTTCGCCCTCGTTATGAAAAACAAATTAGCGGGAACCCGGTGCGGTAACATTAAAACACAGCTTACAGTCGGGTGCGGCTTATATGTGTCACAAACTCGAGTGTTCCTCAAATTTAGCTAGCGAGGCTTATAGTCAGGTGCGCCTTATAGCCCAGAAAGTACTGTACTTAAGAAATATTATAAATTTACCTCCATTCCATTCAGCTTTTTTTTTTGTAGGTTGTCAGGTCTCGGATTCTATATTTTCTACATTGTTTAATGCATTCTATAGTATTCACATGCATTTTGAAGTTTGCATTTTACAGGACAACTTGAATTTGAAAAATTTGAAAAGTACAGTCCTTTTTTCAAAGATTTTGATTTTTTTACAAATTAAAAAACATCATTCTCTAAAAATATTTTTTTTTCCCAAAAAAAAAAAAAAATCCCAGTCCCAAATACAGTAAGCAGACCTTTTTTCCCCCCCATTCTCAGCAACTTTTTTCTTTAACATTACAACTTCACATTCTGTACTTGCAACATTTGTAATTAATTCCACAGGACATCATTCACTCGCAATATTGATTTTTTCCCCCTGAGTCCTTTGTAGAAGTTCCATGCGAATAATAATAATAATAATAATAATAATAATAATAATAATAATAATAATAATGCATCAGATCTATATAGCGCTTTTCTAGACACTCAAAATAACTTTACAAAGGAATGGATACATTATACGGCCTCTCCGACCACCACCAAACATTTGCACCTTCCACAGTAGCACTGGAGGCAATGTGTGTGAAGTGCCTTGCCCAAGGACACGACGACACATGACTTGGGGAGAGCGGGGATCGAAAAGCCGACCTTCTGGTTACTGAAGGACCGTCTCTACACCCACGGCCGCTACATCTATCCGCGCCTGTCCCCTCGGTCCCATGTTGTCACGTTCTTATGTTGGGTGCGTTTGATTCCCCACCGGCAGTAGATCCCTCCCGCACCCTAATACTTTAAAGTCAGCAGAAGAAGAAGATCTCCGTGTGCATCATCACATCTTAAGACCGCATTCCCCATTTCTCACGGTAAGGCCTCAGGTCAAGTTTCACCGTTATTTAATCACAACAAATGGTTCACATCTTGACTTAGTAGCGTCTCGTCAAATAAGGAAGGAGTTGGCGAGGGCTGGCACGCACCAGGAAACGTGGTCAGAGAAGTGCAAGATGGTCGCGCTGGACTTGATTTAATTCACTGACATGCAGAACAGCAAATAAAAGTCATACCAAGCATAAAACATGGGGACTGATGCACTGAGCAGGATGTAATTGTGACATTGTTTTTGTAATGTTACAACTTTTCTTGACATATTTGTGCTTTAGTTTTGGATTTATTTATTTTTTAATCCTTCAACAAAAACCTCTCAAAAAATAGAATTTTCTGGATTTATCATGACTTTTGTTTAAAAAAAAACCATCTGACTATTTAAACAAAAAAAAACTCAATTTTTAAATGTATTTATTTATTTATTATTTATTTTATTTTCCTTGTAATATTGTAACTATTTTGTTACATTATTTGGAGACTAATGTCTTGGAAAGAAAAAAAAACACCAAAAAAGTGATATTTTTCTTGTAAAATAAAACTACTTTTCTCTCCAAAAAATATTTTTTTCTCATGACATAACTTTCCTCTTCTTTAAAAAAAACAAAACAAAAAAAACTTGTTAGTTTCAGGACATTCTTCTGACTTGCCTTTTTCTGTGAATGCTCAGTCAAAAGATGTGTCCCAGTAGCTTGAGTTTAATTGCAGGTTAACACTAACAAAGCAAATGGTGTTTTGATTTCAATTTGGACAGAGATAAACAAAACAGCTCAAGTCTAATCATAACCAAGTGACATGCTGTCAGAGGAGCTTTGAAAAAAAAAAACATTCCCATGCTAGCTGCGTTTGCTTGAAATTAGCCAAAATCATCGCATTGATGTTTATTTGTGAGTTATTGCGCCACTTTTGCACACAAAAGCATATTGTGTTCCCAGCAAAAAAAAAAGGAGCAGATCCCCATATGTTGCTCATCTGGTGTGAAAATGGCACTAAGTCAGTATTGTGTAGAGAAGAGCGCTTGGGGAAGAGTGAAACCTTTGGAGGGGAACTCAGATGAAGAGGTCCAGACTTCTAATTCTAGCATCCCCACCGGTCAGGACTGGTCATAAAAAACACAAAACACCCAAGACTGACCTCGTATTGAATGAATGTCCCACTTGTCCAAGCCTTTTAGGAATCATTAAAATCTCTGGACTGAAAACCAAAATCCTGTTTGTCTGTTTGGCAAAACAAAGCTTTCCCTGAGGAGAATAATCAGGCCATGTTTACTTGACGAAAGTCTCGCAAAAAAAACTTCCAACAGCTTTCTGCAAAATAAAAGTATAGCAACTAACGGTTTTAGTGATTCTGTGACATTTGCTGAATCTATCCATCCATGCATTCATCCACCCATCCATCATCTACCGCTTATCCGGGGTCGGGTCGCGGGGGCATCAGCTTTAGCAGGGAAGCCCATACTTCCCTCTTCCCCAGCCACTTCAACCAGCTCCTCCGACGGGATCCCAAGGCGTTCCCGGGCCAACCGAGAGACATACTCTCTCCAGCGTTTCCTAGGATTGCCTCGGGGCCTCTCTCTGGTGGGACATGCCCGGAACACCTCTCCAGGGAGGCGTCCAGGAGGCATCCGAACCAGATGCCCGAGCCACCTCAATGGTTCCTCTCAATGCGGAGGAGTAGCAGCTCGACACTGAGTCCCTCCGGGATGATATCTCTAAGGGAGAGCCCGGATACCCTGCGGAGGAAACTCATTTCGGCCGCTTGTATCCAGGATCTTGTTCTTTCAGTCACAACCCACAGCTCGTGACCAGAGATGAGGGTAGGAACGTAGATCAACCGGTAAATCGAGAGCTTTGCCTTTCGACTCAGCTCCTTCTTTACCACAACGGACCGATACGTAAAAGAAAGATTATAGTCTCTTCTTTCATCAGGTAAAAAAGTTTATTTTTATCTGTTTTTGTGCTGTTTTGCAGCAATTAGCATTAGAAATATAGCTAAGTTTCATCATTATTCACAAACCTGTTTAAAACACTTGGGAAAAGAGCTTGTTGCAACATGGCCCTGGTTGATCTCATACTCTGCTGACACCTGCTGGCCATTTTTTTGTAATAACTACCACTGCTTTAAGCGACCTCTTCAGGTCAGAGGCTTCATAAAAGCCTTCTGTATGTCTAGCATAAAAAAAAAACACATACAAAACATATAAATACGTTTTTGGGACCATAGCAATATCTAAAATAGAACGTTTTTATATGTTTTTGGGAGCAAATGAGAGAACTTGCGTCCCTGGTCTTGCTTAATGACTTTGAGAACTATATTTTAACCAGTGATGTTCAACATCGACTGGACTCCTTTGGAATCAGTACTTAAGAAAAATCCTAAGGTATAGAGTGGAAACTTTGTGGAAATAATCAAGTTCTCGAGATTCTGCAACTATGACACGCAGACCCCGATTAGATTTCATCATCATTCCAGGATTTTATCTCGATCATGAGAAGAAAGATTTTCAGAGCACCCAGAAAGTTGACAGCAGTGTAGAGTGTCACTTTAGCTATTCCTGAAAGCTTACAGCTCCCTGAGCCCCTTTAAGTCATGGATGCGATGCTGACTTTCTCACTGCCTGGCAGGAAGCCCTCGCGACGAGCATGTGAACTCAGAGATGTAGAATGTGGGTCAGCAACATGGCGCCTGTACATTACTTGCATCAAGAAGAGCGTCAACACACCCAGCGCACGTGTCTGCAGACCAGAAGGGGGGAAAAAAAACTGGGAGTGGAAATGCCACTTAACCGAAACCTGGAGTGGAACCAACACCCACAGAAGTGGACCAGCAGAGCAGTCTAGTAGGACACAGAACACAGCAGAACAGTAGTTCTATTCAAACCTAACCCTTTTTTCCCCTGGCAAACATCTCAATGGGTTTTAAAATGAGATCATTTTTTTTCTCTCACAGAAGTGCCAGAAGAAATTTAAATGAAGACAGAAAGGAAAGTATTTTTCCACCACCTTCTAAAAAAAAAAAACGGAGCCTGACGGGCAGAACGTTGACCGGACCACAAAACGACAAGACAACACAACTAATGTTGGGTGATATTAAGCTGTCATGCCTCGACCGCATAGCTTTTGATGAGTTATGCTGCCACTGGTCTGCCGCATGTTTGACTGGACCGGGCCCTAATGGCAAAAGACACCTTGGCAAGGGATGGAACACGAGTCATGCTTCGGCATGTAGCTTGGTTTTAAGGTCACGGTTTAGTTCACTAAGGGAACAAAATGCTAATATCAAAGTGTGCATCATTTCTGATATAAAAAAAAAACAGGGTGGAGTAGGTCACATATGTCAAGTCATAATGAATGTAAGGCTATGTTGACACTGCGTTCCTGGCAGCCATGACAGAACGGGATGGTTATAAGACGATGCTGGGGAATAGGAGGGGCGGTGATTGCTGTGGATGCCTGGTGTCAAAACATTTGGCATGGCAGTCACAATGCCAATTAGAATCCTTGTAGGCTGGACTTGTCATTTTTATACAGTACACTCAAGACACGCTTCTAAATAATGTACGTGTACTGCAAAATATTGACGATGTATTAAGATCGGCCGATGCGGCCCATAAATCATGTAATTCAAGTTAAGTCGAGTCTCATGAAAATCAAGTCAAAGTCAAGCCAACCAAGTCCAAAAATTGGCACTTAAGACTTAAGTTGATTCCTGCGATTTGAGACTCCAACTTCGGATTAAAAAGAACAGATATGACATTAAAAAAAAGTTGTTGTTTTTTCATTACAGAAAATAGCTTAAATATTTACTTTTTAGGTAAGTGTATAGTCAATACTGTACTTTGTGTGCTGTGCAAAAATGAAACCATGCAGATCTAAATTGGTACAAAATTTACACTTTTGTTGCCAGTGGTTTGGACATTAAAAGCTGTGAGTTATTTTGAAGGGACAGTGAATTGACACTGTTAAAAAAGCTGCACACTGCCTACGTTGGAAAAGTCTAATTTATTTTCACACATGTGAGAGGTCTACTTACTTTGTCAGCTACTGATAGATCAGTAGTTTGACATTTTCCAGTCATTCACTTCTTTAGCTTCACGTTACAACCTTTGTCATTAAAGTTACAATTGAGCGTTTGTTGATTGTTTCATCATCTCACTCTTGGCAATGTCTGTCCGACTCTTCCAGTATCTTACAATTAGTCATAGGAATAAATCAGATAAAAAGTGCTTACATCATCAGCTCTAATTTGGGATGATTCACCTAATATTCCGCTGTTCTTCCAGCGTGATCCGAAACTGGAAGAAAGACGGAAAGCTGGCTGTGTGTAATAAATGTGAGGGCGAGTCAGTCAACAGGTCTTGTCAGCTGCGTCTACTGTATGTGAGGTTGCACTTCTCGTTATAATCTGGCACATCACACAACATCCTGTTTGGCCCACGGTGTGTGTGAGGAGTAGCGGGAGGGGGACTTGTGGCCGCTCGGTTCCAGTGACTCTGCACATGCACAGGAAGTGATTTCCATTCGCCAGCTACTGACACGCCTTCACGCCGCCAGCTTTACTGTTTTGGCTGCGCAGAAACGGAGCGAGTGCATGTGGAGGAAGATGCAGAAACAAATGGGACTCAGTTCGGTCATCAGGTCGCAAAAGCCAAAGCAAATGGAAGAGTAACACTGAAACTCTTTTGTTAGTCAGCCAACGAGTTGTAAAGTACACCGTAAACAGGAAAGTTTTGAATTTGGGGATTTTTGATGACAGACCAACAAGAGGATTTGTGTTGAGATGGAAAAAAACAGTCAAGTTGTCAAGCTTCATTGGCTTAGTGTTTGATTTCTCAAAATGTGGTTTGCATCGATGAAAGAAACACACCCTACGTACAGATCAGTAAAATGTATTATTCATATAAGTGAAAATTGTATGACATATTTAATTATGAGTAGGACCAACATTTTTAGTGAGGGAAGGCGAGACCCGGCTAGCGCATGAAGCTAACGTAGCAGTCCACATCTTCACTTGCTGACCAAAAGAGTTTTGAATTCCTCCAAATCAGTGAAAATACAAGCTAGTAAGCAAGAGAAGCAAACGTAGCAGTCTGTTTTGTTAACTTTATCCGTTGACTAAAATTTTAAAGGGATACTTGACTCATTGAGTCATTTTCAGCAGTAAAAAGTTCCTATTTTGTTCAGAATTAATTTGTTAACTTTATTATTTTTCATGTGCAATTAATACCTTTGAAAACAAATTTTCCACGACCAATCATTTTTCAGTTTGCTGACCAAACCCAGAAAAAAGGTGAGCCATGATTGGTGGTTACCTACTTCCTCAGCACAGGTGATGTCATCTTCAGTCGACAGCAAGTGGAAACATTCGTTTTTAGAGCTATTCATTTTACATGAAAAATAATCTATAAATAAAATACGAACGTTTTACTGCTGAAAATGGCTCAAAGAGTCAAGTATCCCTTTAATAACATCCAAAAAGTAGCAGAGGAGAAATTGCGGGCCCTCATGCTAATGTTGCAGAAGCCCTGAGGGAAACAGGCAACGTGAGACTGAAAAAACACGGAATTCTTGTGGTGGTGTTTGGATGCTGAACCGGCAAGATAAATATGCAGAGGTGGCAAAAGCACTTACAGAATGTACTTAACATTACTATGTGAAGACAGACTGTGAGTAGTAGACCATAAAATGAATGAATTTTTACTCTCAATTATATACCAATCCCATTTGGATAACTGGCGCAAAAAAAAATATACTGTATATAAAAAATAAAATAAAAACTCTCTTTACATAAAATAGTTTCCCTCTTCACTTTCATAGTGCTCATACTAAATAGGAAAAATAGGAATAGGAAGAAAAAAGAACTAGCATGTGCTGGCTCAAGCTTTTATATCAATACCTTGTGTCCATAGCTAAGCTAACATTGTGCACAGCTAAAGTAGCTACTAATAACCGGTGGAAAATGCACTCTTACCTCTTTTCAGAAAAATAAAACCTCAAGCAGAGGTAGCAGAAAAAATATCTTAGTACCAATACTGTGTTATTCTTTACGGATTACATTCTTTCTTTTAATAACATGTAGTCCCAGGGGAGGAAACTTTGCTTGCTTAAGAATAAGACATTACTGTGTGATATCCCTCCTTAAAGAAAATATGGCGAGATTCCTTTTCATCCTTCCGCCTGATCATGTTGTCTATCTAAATAAAAGTCCGCTCGGTCAGCGGGTGGTATAACGTCCCAAAGTTGACCAGAGCTCCCACAGCAGCGAGCCCCACACAGGCATCTTCATGTATCAACTGGTTTCGACGGATGCCATGCACATGTTATCCAGAGGATACAAATGCAAGCTGATGTGTTTTTGTGACTCACTGTGGTATGCCAAAGAACGATTTTTGGGCTACCCTGCCTCCCCGCTTTATTTATACGGCAGTAAGGGTTTGATTGTTGTTTGTTTTCTGCTTTTGTTTTTCCTTGGTATGGCCATGGTAGTGTGCCCCAACATGAACCTCCACAGAAGACATATGCTTCACATTTAGCTGAACAAAAGGTTCACTTTAATCCCTTCGTGAGGGTCGTAATGATTAAAAAGGAGGAGAAGCAATGGGAACAAACAAGCAAAAATTAATGACAGCTCACAAAAGTGTATTGTTCGCTGACAATTAGCATTACAACATTTCATGACCAAACCCAATAAAACAATCTACAATGTGATAACACTTTTGAGGCTTTTGACAAAAATAAAATGAGTGCTTGCCAAATGCAAGCTTTAGCTCACAGATTTTCAACGTTAATGTTTGGATATATGACCTCCAGGACACCGATAGGCCTAATCATTAGTATATATGTATATGTTTATTGCTAGATATTAAGTTTGAAGAAAGATGAAAGAGAGCACCGTAAAAATAACAGTAAATTTTACTGCATAGGGCATAAAACTGCTACTTTGAAATTCACAATTATTACAACTTTCGCTGTGCACGCAATAAAGACAGCAACTGTGATCATGCAATATTATATATATATATATTAATCTTATTTTTTACTAAGGGTTAGAATTAACACGTTAGCTGCTATGTTAGCTTCTGAGCTATGTTAGCTAGTCTACATAGTCACGCTGAACATTTTCCTAGACCGCTTTAAAGCTTATAAAATTGGGCGTTCGAGCACCGAAGCTACCTATACCAAGATTTAACTTCTCGGCAATTGAGAGTTAATCTTCCAGTGTGGTCTGTTCATTACCGGTGACGAGCAATGACATTTCTACAAGTTAGCGTGAAGAAATGAAAAGTCTAAATGCGACGTGTTCACTGTGTGACTGCTCGTGTCTACTTAAATGAAGAGTGTCAACTTGCAGAAATCCACAGCTGCTTGGGCATAAAATGTTTAAGCACCTCTTTAATTTAGCTGGCAGAGACTATCTTGGCAGACGAGATGTTCTTTAGTGCGTGCATGTGTTTTGAACCAACCAGAAACAGAACATGTCATACCACTTACGGACCTCTAGAGGGAGGGAATTATATTCTTATTTTTTGTTACTTTTTAATGTTCATATCCTTGTTTTTTTTTCTCGGATTCTGTGGAAGGTTAACTAATAAAAACAGAAATACAGTCTGTACTTTTTACTTTGACTTCTACTCCATATTCTCTTTTTACGTAAGTATCTATCTTACATAAGTACATAGTGTGAGTACGTTTGCTGCCTTAGTAAAAGTTAAACTACCGACAGCCCCACAGCAAAGGTTGAGCGGATTTGCAAAGGCTCTAATTTTACCCTTGGTAGACCACAGATAAGGACTACGCCTGATGTAACCCATGCTGGTATTTCGCGAAGGGTCTTTTCACTTTACGTACAAAAACAACTGGGGATGGGTGCTGCTTTTTTTCCTTTTTTTTTTTTTACTGGTGTAACAGATCGCAAGGGAGCAGAGTGGCAGTCTCAGCTGTCGTCGTGAAGCCTGTCTTCAACAGCATTGGTCTGGCGCAGCTGCGATGGGAAGCATAAGTGCTTTTCCGCATGCATCACCGACTCCCGTGAACGTATCACATATGCGAGCAAACACACGTTTCAGAGTTTTCTGTGCACGTCCACATACGTTGAAATACTGCCAACGTCGCTTGAGATGGGTTCAAGAGTGAAAAACAATGAATACTCGGGAAAGACAAAGAAAGGACATTCCTCTAACACCTATTTTTTCATAATTCGTAATAACTGGATGGCTGGATGATGTCACAACTCTTGCAGTGACCAATTTCACTCTTAAACTAATTCTTCCAAATATCATGAATGAAATTTTGTTATAAACACCTCCTAACCCAAGCCCAGACAGCCAGTCTCTACATTCCTCTACAGCCTCATTAAATCCTAAATCCAAAACCTGAGAGGCTGCAAATGACAAGCAGCCACTGGGCCAACGGGATCCGGTTGCACGGCTCGGGACATGTTTGGGAAGATGCCGCAAAAGGTGTAGCGTGGCCTTCATGACCTCTACTTAGTGCAGTTCGTTTGTTAGGCGATGAGTGGCATTGGTAGGTTCTCTACCAATCGCACCTGCTGCCTGGCCTCTGGATGAATCGGTTGTAAATCTGACGGGGTTATGAGGAAAATGGCAGCCACGCGAACTTAGCCTTTTGCTCCAGTGGGCTCAGGGTCACACATTTGGCTTTGCACTGCAAGCTTAGTTATTCCCATTAACAAGTCTCCAAGGTCCTCATTCAATAGAACTTCCACTATGGAGATCTTTGGGAAACAATTCTCCCACTTGATGTACTCTGACTGACCACCCCTGTTCTTGTATTATGAGACTTGACACAGTGGCACTCGATTTAGATGTGGGCAGTTGGCAGAGACTCTTAAGTAGGGGGGCTTAGGACTCAAACTCAGTTGAAAGCGGAAGGCCAAGGCCAGTGAGGAAAAACAATTCCGAGGGAAAGGCTAGGGATTGCAGTATTTCTCCCTTACGGGGAATATTTTGGCAAGGACTCGGGGAGCTAAACCAACTGCGGCCTTCATAGAGACGGAGGAGAGAATGAGAGATTGTACAGAACAGGCGTAATGCAGTATGTAAGAGCTTCGGACTAACGTGGCATTAACGGTCACACTTGGACTAAATGCTAAGGGGAGAAGGGAAAAATCCAAAACCTGCAGGACTCCGGCCCTCGAGGACCGAGTGTGCCCACCCCTGCTCTAGACCCTTTCACACTGAACATCCAAGCTCCAAAACCGGGAGTTACTGGCAATACATTAAAATGAGATGACTATATATTAAATATATTCCACCTAGACCAGGGATCTCCAAGTCCGATCCTCTAGTGCCCTATCCAACCTGTTTCCCACGTCTCCTTCCTCCAACACAGCTGAATCAAATGATCGGCGCATCAGCAAGCTCTACAGAAGCCTGATGCTGATCCCGATTATAAGATTCAGGTGTGTTGGAGGAGGGAGACATGGGGGGGAAAAAAGGCCTGTGATGTAACATTTTATTAGTTAGTCCTAGCAAAGGTTTGAATACTGATCCCTGTGGGGTAAGTAATAAGTTGACAGCCTTCAATAAAAAATATGTCGTTAAAACCAATTCCTTCAGTTTAAACTGTCACAATAGATTCATCATGAGGACACCCGTTCATGAACATAGGCGGCGAAAGTGCAAATGATACTGGACATGCCAAATGCATGTTTGGGACAGAGGGTCCTCACTATTTGGTTTTAAGGAATTGCACACTCGTAAAGCCACGCTCTACTTTTATCTCCTCATTTGCCCACTAATCAAAATGGCTTTGCTCATAATCGCGGCTTTGTTGGGAGCCGTCTTCAGTTTCCCAAATTTTTCATACCGACGCGTGAGTTTTGACGAGTGAGGGTGCGATCCAAGCCCTTGGCCGAAATATGAAGAAGGTGATAACGGACTTTAGCCAGGGTGTGCGTGGGTTGTGTGGTCACGGAGGCTCTTTGGAGCCACGGGGCAGCTGTCTTTGCGTGCGTGCTCATCTCCGTAACCCCCCCCCCCCCCTCTTGTGATGACAACAAAGAGGACAAGCGAGAGACATCAATCTTGCATTTTGACAGGTGTCAGATGACCCGACAGTTGTGGAACCGAGAAGACGCAGGTGGCATGGGCCAGTGTCTTTCATTACTTTCCAAACGCAATCCTTGATAGGGAATTGCATGCCAAAGAAATGCCAAAGACAACAAACTTTAAAATATAATGGCCGTCAACACTTCTTTGTTTCAGCTGTGATGAATGATTTCAAGTTAAATCGGTAATCTGATTCCACATTGGTTATCTTAACTGGATTTTCCTTGCATGCTGTTTTGTGTCTAAGGTCCAGATTGAAATATTTTTTTCACTCTTTAAAACAAATGTTTGGGTTGTTTTAAGAGGGATTTTCTCAATCTGCTTCAGAAATCGTATTTGTTAAACCTGCTCAATAGTTACGATAACTAGTCATTGTGTGTGGTTAACACCAAGTTCGGCTGAGACACAGCACAGTGATTGTGACGTGCTACAGAAAAACACGATTAAGTAGCAACCTGTAGCCTAATGCTAGTTCTTCTTTGAATGTAATTAGTTTGGATACCCTCTTGAGTACACAACAGTAGCACAAGTCATATGAGGATTTAAAAAATCTGTTAAGATGTTGAAAATCGGCACGTGCGTACCCTGCTGAGCAAAACATTCCAAACTAAAAGGAAGTTTTTTGCCATTTTAAAGAAAGCTTTAAAAGAAAATACTACCACCAACAACAAATAAAGTACCTTTTTGAAACAATCGACTCTTTTCTTCGGATTAAATGATGATTCATGGTACAGCCAGTAAGAGACGCTTGGATATTTACAAGCAGTAACGACAACCAGATGCTCCAAAACAGAGGTAGTTTTACATAAAAGGGAAGGATTTACCACACGGCCAGTTTGATTCTGCTCTCCAGAGACCCTGTGCAAGTCTTCACCTGATTATACAACATTCTATTGTTGCAACTGCAGTAGCAAGACTTATTGGCAAAGGTAGTAGAAGTACTCATACTGTGGATTAATAAGCACAGATAATTGTGTAAAAAAAGTACGGATTTAACTCCTGTACGAACTCCCCCAAAACAAAATAAATTAAAAAGTTTATACTTTTCTTACAATAAATGTACTTTACAACAAAAGTAAAAACTGTTTTCAAATGTAACGGGTAAAAAAAAAAAAAAGTCCACAGAAAAACAACTAATGCACGGAACTTCGCACCACTGCCCAAGACAATGTCCCTCAAAGGAGTTGAGATACGAGGTGTAATACTGAAAGACCGTTAGCAAGTAGACCGACACCTCCAACAGGTGGCGAGGATACAAAGTGGAGGGTGTGCAGTGTTGTGAACTGGTTTATCCAAACACAAGAGAGAGACTGAGATGGTGTCAAGGGGACTCGCTGAAAATAGCCGAGAGTGGCGTCACCGCCGTCCAGACAGCGGGCAGGTTACCGGTCCACTGACATGGATCAAAGTTTGATTGGAGATGCTGTATGGAGTCAAGGTCGCACACTTATGTCCACACATGACATTCTTAACTAAGGGGTCAAACGGTTTAAAGGCATACAGGCAGAGGTGGGGGGTTTGAGTCACATGACTTGACTCAAATCCGATAAAAGACACCAATTTTAATTTTTGGTCAAGGCAGCCTTTCACCTCTGTATGTCTTCTGTTCTTTAAATGTACTGTCTATGATCAATCTTGTGCGGCTTTAAACTTCCACTGGTTCGACATCCCCCATGACCCTTCTAAGACCAAGGTGGGAACACAGACAGTTCTCTGGATTGTTTGAAAATCCAGAAAACACCCAATACGTTTACATGCAGGCAACAACCCTCTTACAACCCGAATATTTGACCCGGAAGTGCATTTTGGGCCCTTTGAGGACAAGTCCTCAAAAAAAGATGAAAGATATTTTTCATGTAAAAATTGAAAGATGTTGAAGATCTTGTACAAACATAATCTAAGCTCAGGAAATGAGAAAAGACTTTTGAAATCCATCCATCTGCTCTATGGGATATCCGGACAGTCAGATTTGCAGGAAAATCTGATCATGTTTGAATGATGGTGAGTTCTTTGTTTGTTGATGGACTTTATAAACGAAGGGAAGATGGCAGGATGTGGCGCAAGCTATCAGCAGCCGCATTTCCAATGCAAATACACACAGAGGCCGTTTTTTTTGTTCTCCATGAAACATTAGCCTCGGGTGTAGACAAAATGAGTGCAAGCATTTGCCACATTGAACGCAACATATCAGACTTTCCCGCAGCGTAAACACAACCCGTAATGACTAATTAAAGCTTCAAGCACGGTGGTCTCTCTTGTTCAGTCTGTGAATTTTGTCTGGCTTTGTTGTGATTACTTGCAATACACGAGGCATCAATCTAACCATTTCTAAACCACTTGCACTCATTAGGGTCAATGAACGTGTTAAACAAAGGGAAACATTTGAGGCCTTAGGCAGGCTTTGTCGAGTTCAATCATGAAGTGTCCTGATCCTTTGTTCCTATAGGGGGTCCACGATTTACGATGGAGTTCTGTTGCAACGGCGGCAAGTGGAAATTTGTATTAAAAAAAAACACCCTAGTTCCAGTATGCTGTACTTACTGGGAAAAGAGAGTCACACTATAAGATAAAATAAATCTGAAATCAGATTTTCAATGTTGGTGATATGCTCTTCCTTATTATTATTATTAAGTTCTGAAGTTGTGTCTCTCAACATAATTGCAACCCTGTCACTTTTTAGCCATCTAGAAGAGAAACAAAACTGAGCAACATGACTCAGGAGAAATTACGGTACATCATTACGGTTATTGGCTCTGATCTTGGGTAGATTTTAGGCAAGTTTTCTCTTCTATTTTTCATAGTTTTTCTTTGTTTTCAGTCGTAATAGTGTGTCATACAAACCAATCCAACCCTCTCACATATATTATCCAGCATAGCAGCTAACAGATGCTTGAGCAACACCTTTTAACATTAGCATGATTTACTAACATGTTGCTGCAATTACGGTAACACTAAATTTAAATTAGTTGGCAAATAACATTTTAACAACCTAAGTGAACGGTGTTAGCCACCGCGTAGTGCAGACGCAGCATCAACAATATGAAGAACATTCCACAGGAAGTGCACATGAACTCCAAGCACTGCATTGAATGGCCAATGTACTGTAGAAGCAAATGAGCCAAGACGATGACAAGATGAGAAGCCGACCAAAACGTTTACACCGCAGACTATTAAACACTGTTACAACGCAAGCGTTCTCAGCCTCCATTTAGACGTCAACTGATAAGCTTCCGCACTTTATAAAACATAGCCCGATGAAAAGAATGCGTGTCGGCAAAGCAAATCCCCTTGTCAGCATCAATATGGCGACTGTTTAACGACAAACACGTCCATGTTTTTTGGGCAATTTAGAAAATCCCTTAATAGAGGTCTCGAATGACACAAGTCAGAATTGCAACCGCCGCTTCCTCATAGGGCATTCGGGAATGGGAAAATTACAAACATCCAGCCATTTTCTATAAACGTGTCTTCATCACGGTCACAGTTGAGCTGGAGTCGATGCTAGCTGACTTTTGGCGACAAGTGGTGGTGCTTTTTTTCCAAACCTTTTTATCTTTATTTTTAAATGCTAACTTTTATGATATTATATTCATTTATATTTTTAATTGTTATTTTATTTTACATACTGTATATCTTATACCATTTTTTAGAACAGGGTTTTCCACAGTAAAGTATGTTATTGAGAATCTTGAATGGATGTAGTGACATCGTCATCGCTAATATCACACAACTGCAGTCAATTAGCAGCCCTACTTTCATCTGTGGTCTACGAGCTGTTACTTTTTGCTTCCAGCACACAGCAAAAACACTTTTGGCTTCCCACCCACACACTTTTTTGGGGGGAGGATTTTACATGTCGTCCTTGCGGCTGAATGGCATTCCTGTGGGTGTTTCCTGCCACACAGATAAGACCAGGTTTAGTAAAGATCTTATTTGCCAAGATGTGTTAATGAAACGAGCCATGTGATGATCATTAAGTCATTCAAATCTATTTTTTCTTCCACACTTGTCAGGTTTTATCAATGTATATGTTTGTCCATTTATTAAAGTTTGAAATTTGTGCTTGCATGTTTTCACAGCATGTAGCGTTAGTTTATTGATTTTATCCCAAAAATACGTTTGCTGATTTGGGGATAAAAATGCAGGGAATTTCACATTTTTAATTGACTAGTGATGATATAAAAAAAATAAATACTATTACTACACAAACTAATACAAACATTGGCAACAACGACGGCAACAATGCCAGTCTGAGAAAAGTTTATACAGTGTTTTGTACATGTTTGTACATTGTTTTTTTTCTTCATTTTTTAAAATATATTTATCTACAATGTATATAAATTTCATAAATGCTTACAGTATAAATTTTAAATCACTATATTTTCAGCACAAGCCACGCCCCCTTCTCAGTTGCATACACACATGCATGCATACACGCACACGCACAGTCCCACAGACACGTGCGCGCGCACATGGGGGCAGCCATAAGTGAGCCAGTTGCGCCTGCAGATCACACACACGCACACGTCCGCACGCACTCTCACGCAAGGAGCACTACAGTGGGACGACTATTGACGTTTTTTTAGATGCTGACGAATATGAGGCAACGTCAACGCTGAACAAAAAAAAAAGCTGACCGGTAAGTGACTTCTTCTTCTCCGTTTAGCAGAAATCACTTTGACATAACGGAAACATTCAGCATGCTGCGATCAATTAAGAGATCGTGCGCAGTGATGTGTGAGCGGGCAATTAGAGAGGAGGGTAAAAATGATTGATGAAGAAGGCTGCATGACTTTCGCTTTGTAGTAAAGAGCAGTGAGAATGAGCTCCAAGTGAGTTAGTACACTATTATAAACTCATGCAGTGGTTCTCAAAAAGGTGGGTGGCGAGTTTAAAAGTGGTCCGCAGACTTGGTCTGGGTGTTCATGGAGAGCTAGTTAGGAAAATAAATATTTTATGCAAACACCATGTTTTTATGAAAAATAATAATAATAATAAGTTTTCAATTGGCATCATTGTATCACTTTATTCATTTAAATTCTACATGTATCAATAATTCAATTAAAACATTATACACATATAATTTCATTGAATTTTTTTTTAGTCCATATATATTTTTCAACTTTTCCTTTTTCATTATTATAGTTTTTACGACTGAATAGTTTTATTAGTTTAGTTTTGTTTTTTATTTGCACTGTTTTATCAGTTTTGTTTTGTTTTTTAAAAATTGTCATTTTGAATCTCTGCAATGTGTTTTTTTTCCTTCTGCTTCAAATTAATTAATTAATTAATTTATAATGTCATCAATGTTCAAATGACATTAAATATATTTTGGGGGACAATTGTAATTTTAACTTTGACTATTACTTTTTAATTATTGACTTAATGATTGTGGAAAAATTGTGGAACATTAAAACAAAGTTTCAATTCAGTGGACTGCTTCAAGTTTGTTTTATCAGGCTGTTATTTTATCAGAAAGTTGTGAGTGCAAACTTCACCCACTCCACCTACAGAACAAACATCCACATGGTCAAATATAGTCCCAGGGATTGTAATTAAAAAAATTAGTTTATAGTTTATATATAAATTTATAAATCCGAATGGTTCAGGTTTTCAGGGAAATCTATTCTTGGGGTCCACTCATGTCACTTTCTGTTGCAGGATTCAGTTTGTTTTTCTTTGATAAACATCAGCTGTCCATGACGACACGCACGAGCACAAAATGATAGGGAGTGTCTATATTTACATATGCTGGTAGACTTGAGGTATATTAATGTGTTTTCATTTTTGCTCCGGTATTCTGTTGCGGTTGCTCATATGATAAACATAAAACCAATGCGAGTCAGTAACATTGAGCTCATTGTTTGAGAGAGGCAACACTAACAGCACACTAAATTACAAAACAAAGGCCTTGACAGAAAGTTAAAGGTAAAGATCGAGCTTCTCACACTGTGCAATTGTGTTGCTGTCATTACGCTGAAGTCCCGTAGGTGTCAGAGGCGTTTGTTTAATGTAGTCGCCAAGTGTCAAAGCAAATCAAGAATAAGGCATTTCAGGACTTTAGCCCCATCTTGTGGCATCTTCAATCATTACAGAGAACGCGAAAATGTGATTTTCAGCAAAAAGCTCAGGATACGTTTTGCACACAAAAAAATGTGACGATGTCAATTTGTGAGTTGCGAAGTTTACTGTACAGCATTTTCATTCGTATGAACGGGGATCATTTTGACAAAGTTGTCAAAGAAACGCCATCATTTTTGCTAGGTTGTTCTTTAAGTGCAACCAAAATGAGTTTAAAAGACGGCCTCCCCCGACCCTTTCGGTTAACATCATCTTATCTCCATGCAGACTACAAGGCCCAAAGGGAAACGCAAATGGCAACTGTGCATATTTTGCAAGTATAAAGCTATAACTCATCGCCGGCCTGTTGCCGGCAGACCAAAATAGAGTTAACCCTACTTCAGCTGATGGCGTCCTTCTCGTGTGCAAACACGGCGACGACAGATGCGTTGGGAAGTGAGTCAACGCAAGGATGCCTGTCTGACACTCGGCTGTACTTCATATCTCGCAACCCGTAAAAACAGAGTCATTATGCAGTTGTAGGAAGGTTTGAATTGAAGGGAATGAGAAAACACGGTCAACAACGGTCAAGGAACATGACGTTTTGAGGTTGCCACAATAATGTTTTTTGTTTCATTGTTATATGAATACGATATGTTATATATATCGATAGACTATGGCACTTAGAAATACGGGTTACGTCGCCGTATCCTGTTAGGCAGGATCTTTGAGTGTTACAGAAAGAACACAGCTGAGGTTTTCAGAGAATAGCTGAGGATAGGTTCCACAAAAAAAAACCTCAGAGATAAATATGTGAATAGCGAATTGCAAGGGATTCACTGTCATTGGTATTTTATTTGTCAGGGCTCCTTTAGCTTACGGTGGTACTGGCATTGAATTCAGGTTAAAAAAAGAAATCTGTTGCGACACAGGGCCTCCTCTGAGTTCTCAGCAGAATTCAACAAAAGGTCCGACTGAAGCAAAGCAGTTGTTTTCGTTTAATAAGGCAAGGAAGAATCCGCATAGCTTATCTTCTCTAAGGCCCTGTTGTCCATCTTAACCGCCTCAGCGTGTCTTGACAGGGTAGTCAGTGGAAGGGTTGCTGCATTTCAATAAACTAGAAATCACTCTAATGGACATTTGCAATGGATTGTTCCAACGACATTACGGGCAAATGTGATTCCGATTCCCGTCGTGGCATCCCGGCCAAAATGATCCAATCCTTGAATGGAGTGGACTATTTGTTCTCGGGCACTTAGAGCTGCGTATCAAGTTGCAAGTCCATTGTTGATTACATGAAATTAAACTTCAGCTGTTAGGGCGCCTTTCTATGTAAGGACTATTTAGATCTGCAATGTCTAAGTCCAAGATATACAATGAAGTTATTTTCCAGTGGAGGTCCTGGACGAATAGGAATAGATACAGGAACACCGTTCAAAACCACCTTTACAAGAATCTTTATATTTTCCGGGGTGTAAAACTCTGGACCAATCAGACAGCACCTCCTATCAAGTTAGGAGACTCATAAGTCGAGTTGCTGGACCAAGACCTACGTATCATTTAATATGCTAATTCTGATCTGGTTTACAAAACATGTCGATTCTATTTTCATCATTTTAAAAAGGTACCAAAGAACATTTTCTTCGCTGGAGTTTAGCGCTTATTATTCATGCTGCTGTGATTGTCATCAAGTTGTCAAATGTGAGGTCTTTAACGATCAGTTCTACTGTTGCAAATCCGTTAAAAGGTCCTCGCAAGTGTTGTAGCGGTACGCGTTTGTGAGCAAATCCAGAGTTGACTGATTAAAAGGCTAAACATGACACAGGCTCCCTTAAGAGGCTAAAATCTCGGTGATTAGGCTGCCGACAGTATATTGTGAAGCCAGAGGAACAGCTGCACATGGTTATCAATAGAGACCATTGAAACAGACGTCGCAACTCTGGAAGTGAGCTCTTAACGATGTGACAAGGAAGAAGCTATGCTTTGGGTAAATATGGTACAAATAATGCATAGTCTTGAATCTTATTTCGTACTTTTAATTGCGTAAACAAAATGTGGCCACAAGAAGAAAGTTGCAAAAAGCTGGTGAATCTGGAGTTAAATTATGTCCCAGTCAGTTGCCATGATGTGTTGTGAAGACTATTAATAAGCAATCGCGGGGTCAAGGGACCTGAAGGACCAGGGGCCAATCCCAGTCGTCATCGGGTGAGAGGAATCCATAGCTTGCCAAATTGACACATCAGAGCTGTAACAGAAGAGCTGCAATTTGGCCTTACTTCCTGTGTTAGTGCCATTTATACAGAACACCCCCCCAAAAAATACAGACATGGACTGTCAGTCTAAAAGGGGCACTCATGTTCTAGGATTTCCTTACAGTTATGCACAATCTCGCCTCTGATTTGACCTCTGAAGGTGGTATGACAACCCCTGATGACTTTGTCCTCCTATTACATGTCAGTGTTGTTCTAACAACAACACCAGAAAAACACATGAAATGCTGTTTTTTGTTGTTGTTTTTTTACAGTAAATGTTAATGAGACACCCCAGATGGATCTGTGTTGCTCCCGTGTACAGTACACAGGCACCTTCCAGTCTCTGTTATGGCTTGGATAGAACTTCAGATGGTGGAATAGGTACAGAAAAGATAGTGTAATGGGACACAGGCCATCACTTTTTTAATGATACTATCGCCGAAGGTGGATTACTGCATACATGTGGGAATATATGGATGGTATGACTCCCCTCACACACACAAACACACACACACATTCTGTGTCTGTACAAAAACAGGGAAAAACCAGAAAGCAATGTAAAAGGGTACACGGTGTACAGAGGGAGAGATGATATCGTGGCTCATAGCGAAATGTGCATGTTGTCAGGAGGTATGAGCTGCCTTAGTACCCGGAGACAGAAAGGCCAGAGCTGACACAGATTTGAACCCGTAACTGCGACAGTACCAACCACTGCTATATGTGGCGTAAGGAAGAAAGAGTTCTAATTGCAGTTTTCAGAGGAAGCTTATTGTCCGTCTGTTTTACACTTCCTTTTCAACGTGGTCCAGATGTTCCAACTACTGTCATGCAAGTGAACATCTCCAAGAGGGCTGTGATATGTAAAGAAGAAAAACAGTCCACCATTTTACTACTGAAAGGAGCATATGTGAATGCCACGCTCTTGAAATATGCAGGCTAAGCTTAGAGGATGATCAGTTGAGGCTGGAGCCTTCAGGAAATTGCACCCTGAAAGCCAATGACAACAAAGTGCCAGGAACAGAGAGAGCAGCGTGTTCGTAGTGCTTATGAAGGAGGAGGAAAAGGCGGGGGTAGAGGCGGGGAGGGAGTGAGACAGATCAGTTTCGATACTTTCCAAAATAGTAGCAAGGATATACACCGAGACCACCAATGTGATAGGGCACACAACTTTTGAAATCACAGTCATAAGCAGTCGGTAGTTTTCGTTCTACCCGAAGTCCATGAAGATGACACTGGTGATTTGATCCCTTGCATATTTCAGGACTCTGCCAGAAATTTATAGTTTTGTGTCGTTTGAGTGTTCTGTTATGTTTGGAAAGCTCAACTCAGACCACTATTGCAGATGCCATTGCTTTATACTATACCACTAGTTTAATGTGGCGTTAAAAAAGACACATTTGACAGCAGCGTGTTTATTCTGGACTTGGTTCAAATGAATACCATTGCCACGTGTAATAAATGCAAGCAAATATTCTCATGTTAGGCTGATCTGGTATTAACTTCACAATGTCCAGCTAAGTCAGTGTTTTGGGGCTTGAGAATTCATATCTTCAGATTAGATGACGAAGAAATTACAGACTAGAATGATCGGTTGAGCACAGACCAACTTCAGTTTTTAGACTTGGTGTAAATTACTGTGCAATTTTCTGCAGCATAGACAATGGTGAGTGGTAGAGTGGCAGTCAGGTGACCACAGGAAATCCGCCCTCTACGCAAATGAGGAGCAGTGGCTAAATACGCCCTCTACGCAAATGAGGAGCAGTGGATAAATAAAAACAGCTTGTGTTTGATGCCTGACACTATTTACACATTGCCTTCCACTGCCTTTGGAGGCTGCTCCTTTATTTTTTTATTTCAGCAGTTTCATTTACTCTCAGTTGCTTCGGGTATGGCTGTGCTCTCTTATCTTATCTCACCTTAATTTAACCCTAGAATACCACTGAACCCATTCAAGATGTTTTGTACATTCTAACCTTTTTTGAAGAACTCCTGACCGGAATGGAATATTTTACTGTTCTATGAAAGTTTTAGGTGCCTGGCCTGCCAGTGGGGATGTCCAGAGCCACAAGATCAGTTTCTCGGTCTCGGAGCCACTCGAGATCCCGGTCCCGAACGCGCTCTAGATCCCGGTCCACCTCCCAGTCTCGAAGAAGTCGCTCACGATCCCGCTCCAGGAGACATCGTTACAGGTAAATGCCACCTATTTGCATAACTTGTCAAAAATGGTTTTGTTGTGTTTCTTCCTTAGGGTGATAACATTTTATAGCTTTTCCCAATTTATCTTGCCGTTAATCAACTCTCCACTGATTGGTTAGCCCTCATTACCGGCAAGCATAGAGTCAAACAGGATTTGAGTAGAGCCCTCCTCCTCTGTTTGGCCCATGTGACACAGCTGGAGTGTAAGCGCAACTCACTGCCATTAAGTGTGCAGAGCAGCTCAGTGTGCCTTGTGAATCACTCGGTATTCCAATGAAAAAAAGGACGTGGTGAGTTTTTTTTTGTTGCCTTTTATCAATCTTTTAATATCTCTTTCTTGTATTTTATGTTGCTGCTGGTTGGGTGCGTTTGTTTATTTTGGCATACTTAGGTGGCTTGTAGAGTTCAGTCGTATCACATTTCCATTGGTGGTGGAAATGAGAGTACAATACCATGCATTGAAAAAAGATGGGGGAAAACTCTGAAAACATTTCAAGTATTGATGTCTACACGAAAAGCTTGAAACATAAAATGTTAATGTCTACACCAGATGTGAAACATCTATAACATCAAATGTACCAATGGGGAGTCCCAAAACGCGGTTCGTGCACAGATACTCGAGATATACTTTAAGATCATGGCGAGAAAATGCAGACTACTGTATATTTTATGTTGAGGGTAGAGTGGTGCACATAAGAACACCAGAGCCACCATGTGGACTATTGTGACACTACACATTGGTATTCTGAAAGTCCATCTTTTCTGCACTTGAGGTTCTGGACCAGTAAGGACAGAAATGGGAACATCTTCCGTAACAACGTATTAAAAATATACGTGCACACATAGTATCTGGGGTGATGTATGATTGAACTATAACCGTCTTGCCGTTTTTCCCACTTCATTAGTCTCCAAGATCGCAATCAATCATCTGTCTGTTTTTAGGTCATTTCATCATCATCCACAGAGTTTGTAAACACTTGAATGAGCCTATTGTGACAAAGTAGAAAGCTCATACACAAGTTTTTAAATGTAGCGAGTAAAAATGGTTTTAAAAATCATCAGAAAAATGAATACTCAAAGCACAGATACTTGAAGAAGCAACCTTACTTCCAAAGCCCATTAAATGACTATTCTGTATACCAGGCCAGGTCTACAGACCCTAACCAGCCTTTAAATGTGATTTTCTTCTTCTTCCAGCTCTAGGTCAAGGTCTCGATCACGATCCCGGTCAAGATCTCAATCACCATTTTATAACCGCGACAAGAAATACCAGAACAGCCGTGAGTTCCGGGGCTACCACCGTGGCTTCCGGAGGCCGTACAACTTCCGAGGCAGAGGACGGGGCTATTTCTCACGAGGACGATATCAGCGTGGTGGTGGTGGTGGTGGTGGAGGAGGCGGGAGAGGCTACAACAACAACAACAATAATTTTCGTAACAACTGGAAAAATTACAAGCAGAACCCCCAGAAGCAACAAAAGCAGCAGCAACAAAACCAGTCCAGAGGGCGAGGCTACCTTCAGAAATTCCCTCGAAGCTCCCCGCCTCCCGAATATTCCCGCCACTCTGACCGATCCCTTTCTCCACCATTATCCCGGCAATCTCAGCATTCTAATGCATCCTCTCATGGCTCGTCTCCCAAAGCCACGTTGGTAGCTAATCAGCGTTCCAACAATGCAAAAGAGGAGGAGGCCCAGAAAGAACGGGAAGATGGGGAGCAATTAGAGGCGGGAGATGTACAAGAAGGTCAAAGCGGTGGGTCGACTGAGGGGGGCTGGCAAGTCCTGACAGAAGTCAACAGCAGTCCAAAGAAAGTCAGCCCAGAAAATCCTGCTGTCAATGTTCAGAACAGCCAAAACTCAAACCAGGCTGGTACCTCATTCCAGAACCCAAATGACACCAACAATGGTGCCCCCTCTTGGCAGACAGTGTGTACTGCCCCCTCTCCCAAAATGTTGTCACAGGAAGCACTAAACCAAATGCTTTCCAGCCTTGACATATTCAAGAGCGAGGAATTCCTGGATGGAGATAAAACGGCCGTCTCCATTGCTTTCAGAAAGTAAGACAAGTTTATTATTTTGTTATTGATAATCATCAGTTTGCATGCACACAGAGTTGTTGTATGTTAAGTTGCGTTAGATGTGTCTCTCTCTTTTTTGTTACCTTTGTTTAGGTTTCTAAAGGAGCACAATAAAAAACCTAAATCTACTTGGGAAAACAGGAGCACAGATGCAAATACTGTAGACGAGGATCAATCCAATATAAATGGTCCAACACATGCAGGTGTCACTGAACCACCGTCAAAGCGCTACATAGAAGACCTGAATGGCAAAGTGGCTTTAAATCATTTACTAAAGGATTCTCCTTCTCCGTCTGATGAGGCGGATGAAGAGATACCCTTCAAGCCACACTCAAAGTCACTAAACAAAGACAGGCTCAATGGGGACATCAACAACTCTAATCCAAAGGTTGTTCATTCGTCCAGAGAGCCATTTGATGAGTGCTTTGATAGATGGCAAAGTGTGGTCTCCTCACAGGGAGCCGACGGTGAACCCGACGCCCAAGGAGAGGAGAGGTACACTGCTCCTAAATCTGCCGCCATTGCTCGACGGGAAATGTTGGGAACATTTGAAGAGCTGGGTTGCAAACCCAGCAAAATATCTAGATCTCCCGCCACGCCATTTTTCACGCCACTGTTGAGGCGGAATTCTGACAGGGAGATGTTTATGATGACAGAGGAGAACTCATCACTGCTGTCCTTGAGAAAACCTGAGACCAAGATCAATGTCAGAATGGATTTCCTTGGAGACAGCTTGATAGGGTAGGCTATAATCTTCTTGTTTAGACACTTGGCTATAAACCCTTTGCTGTATCATTGATTTAACTAACACAATAATTTCTACTGTGCTCAGCGCTTCCGAGATTTTAGCTCAGGAACGACAGTTGTCTCAGGACCTCGTGCTATCCTCAAAGAGGGGCCAAGAGTTCCGCTCCATTTTTCAACACGTTCAGACTGCTCCGTTGCAGAGAGCTCCTTCCGAGCTGTTTGCTCAGCACATTGTGGCCATCCTGCACCACATCAGAGGTGAGAACAGACGGGTCCTGGGAGGATTGAAGTTTAATCCATTGTGTTAACATTCTAGGATTGTTTGCAAAAATACAATCTGGAAGTCAAAAAGACTTTTTCACAGTGTCTGTCAGAGCCGTCACTTTTCGCTTGCTGTTGTGTATGTAAGTTACAAACATGATGAACCTACGAATTTCCGGACTTCTATGTTAAGGCCTAGATACACCAATCCCCCATCCACCCACCCCCCAACCCCCAGACGTATTACAACTCGATCCGATTCAATGACAATAATTTATACACTGATCAGACGGCACATGCCGCTGGCTCTAAGGCTGGGTTGAAAAAAAAAAAATCTATATTCCTCAATATCGATTCATAAAACCATGAGTCGATGCTTTTTAATATGGCTACCGAATGCAAATGTGCCCGAGTACTCCAAGAGGAGAGCAGTGTTTTTTCAACTTTATTTACATAGTTCTGTAGTTGTAATCAATTTTAATTATTATTTATTGTTTTGATCAGGTCATGTTCAATAAAACATACATGATTATTGTAACTGTATTGGATTCAATTTAAAAAATTTCCGCATTAATACTTCTAAGAATGTCTTCCATATAAAAGTAAAATTGGTAGTAAAACTGCATGAAATCCTTAACTGAAATCGAAAATGAATGTGAATCGTGAATCAAACCGGGTTCTTCTGAATTGAATCGAATCGATTTTGGAAATCTGAATCGATACCCAGCCCCAGTCGGCCTAACGCTGTCCGACTCCCGACGTCGGATTGGTGTATCTAGGTCTTTAGTTAAACATCAAGGACCACAAGATTGCTTCTCGGTCTATGCTCCTCTGTGAAGCCTTACAGGAAGTTTAAGTGCAAAACAATAATGGTTGCTAACTTGCGTCACTTATTCCAGAAAAACTGAGGTGGTATAGTGTTGCCTATTTTATGCAGAACGTTAAAGGAGGAAGAATAATGCCTTCACTCTTTACGCAGCTCAGCACTTTGTGCCTTCCCGAATGACTCTTAACGAGCGATTCACCGTGTACCAAAGACAAGCTGCAGAGAGGGAGAGCATGAAGCTGAGAAAAAGCCCAGAAATTCACAGGTAGAGTCACCCTTATGAGTGAACAACTCTCACCCTTCAGTGTGCTGTGGCTTCACCTCCTATTTTAAAAGCAGCCTTCAGGTATTTCTCTCCACTGTCCTACCTGAACTGTTGTTTGTTTTCTTTTTGGTTGGAGGTCAGTTCTTCATTCTTCATTGTCCTGTCGGATGTTGTCTCCATAGGTCAGTGTGGCTAACAAACCACACTGCATGGCGTCTTAATGGTTTTGTTGTGTCATCCCTTGCAGGAGAATTGACGTATCACCAAGTGCTTTTAAGAAACACTCACAGATTTTTGAGGCAATGAAAAGCTCAGAGGATGGCACTAACAAGGTGACTGAATATTTTGCACTATGACGTATAAACGGCGCAAACAAAACGGCAAACCAGTGAGCAAGCCAGATGCCTTTAGAGTGCTCGCCCTCCCATGAATGAATGACAATGTGGCATTTTGACTTTCTGTTGTGAGTTGGGTATTATGTTGGCACAAGCCTAACCTGAGGCTAATGAATAAGATAAAAGTCAAAACGTGGACGCCGCTGTGCCCAAGATGTTCAAGGGACTAATTGTCTTTGTAAGTATCAAAACAATGGTAATATCCAAAAAGAGCAAGAAATTGCAACACTAAAATTATATTTTTATACCAATGCATAGATATTGTTTACAACTTAAACTCAAGGCTGGTAAATCCTGAGTGTCTTGTTTGAATTGGATAATACATGACTGTCCTACATAGAGAGTATGTTTAATTACGACATGAACCTGTAAGGAGATTTGCGGGTAGTCCATGTCCATATGGTTCTGTTGAGTAGTCTAAATTCTTTCCATGAGCACCTGAAGGAATATCATGTTGTTTTAAAAGAATCCTAACCTTGCCAAGCTTTAAATGAAGACCATGAATGCAATTGCGCTACCAAAAGCTAAACGGATTTTTACTGGACAGTTTAGTTGTGTTCACACTTTCCTAGCTCTTGTTGCCATAGACAGTCTGTTCTGTTTTGCATTGCTCAGGATGTTGGGGAAAAAACAAAGGGTGACGCGATGGACCTGCGCTTGGATATCGAACGGCGTAAGAAATACTCTAGCCGCGAAAGAGATTACGATCAGGACGGGGTTGGAGAGTCCCCAGACACGAGTCAAGAGAAATCTCAGGAAAAGTTCTCCAAGAAATCAAAGTATGTGCGACAGCCCCATCCTTTTGAGATTTTCCAATAAAACTGTGAAATATTGCTAGAATGTGCACGTACCATTTTCCGCTTGTAGGATCAGTGAGAGCAAGTGCTCTCGCTCCAGGTCGTCTTCCTCATCGTCCTCCTCCAAGTCCCATGCGGATGACGCGCCCAAGTCCGAAGTAAAAAAAGACGGCTTTAGCAGGGCTCGGCTTGCGCCGACTGAGACGCCTGCGGAGAAAGAAACACAGTGGAGAGAATTTGTAAGTTTCATTGACTATTGTGATAACTAGGGCTGATGATGGCCAATTCTAAACACTTTCGTCATTCTTGTCATGACATGAGCCCAATCACGACCAAAAACTATGTGCTTTAAGCAGCCTTACTAGCAGTCAAGTCCCGGTCAAAGCACGGGTCCTTTTTAATTTTCTTTCATAATGTCACGTTTCGGCCCTTGATTTCCACTCCGCTAATTCACACCTGAGAATACCGCTTTACGCAACCTCACCAAGTGGCCGAGCATCGGTCAAATCGTTGGTTGGCTTGATAGGTGGAATATATAGGCAAGCAAAAAAAAAATGGAATTGGAATACCGCCAACAGGTTCTAGAAAGAAAACTGTTTTCTATCAGCATCCCTCAAGGCACCAGTGTCTGAGGGAATTCTGCAATTCCAAGACTGGGGATAGACAAGTTTTAACACCCTGAACTGTGTTATAGTACGGAGATTCAGTAATCAATACAATCAATTCATAATTGGAGCTTGAGCAAATGCATTTCTATTGTAGCAAGTACGATTTCGTGGAAGGGGATGGAAGAGGGGCAGCTACCAGGGAGACTGCAATCCAGACATGGTAGGAGCACCCAAAAACCAAGACTGGGATCAGGAATGTCCCCCAAAGAGCAGAACATACTACTTGGTAAGACATTTTTCTTCCCACACTCATCTTAATTGTCTTGAATATTTAACAACGGTTGTTATGCATTTCCATCTGTCAACCTAGCACGATGACAGAGATGTCGAGGTAGAAACCAGCAAGTGGATAGACAACAGAGAAGGGCGAGGACGCGGCGGAGGTGGATTTTCACGTGGACGGGCAAGGTTTATCATACGAAAAGCCAACGGCGGAGGGCCGAACATCACATGGGCCCAAGATAAGTTCCAGGTCAACGGAGAGAAAAACGGCATGCTTGAAGACCATACAGAACAGCATCAAAAAGAGGGAAATACCTGAGCGTCAGCATCTTAAGAGACCGTTTTCTTATGGGATCCGATTTGCATCCACTGGAATATTTGACAAACGCAGATTCCAGAGCTTTTACATCTGATTTAGCTTCTTACAAGATGACTCACTGTCACATTACCCGGTAGATTACTGTTTCACATTCTCCTGTTTTAGTCTCACTTTACAAAATGACTGGTGGACTTTTTGCATGTCAGTACAAAAAAATACCCTGGTTTGTGCCTTGAACTTTTTACATTGACACGAGGCTTTCAAAAATCAAAAGACTGCACGAGCCAGGAGGAAAAGTTAGTTGGGATTTCAAAATAAAAAAACATTTATGCCTTAAACTTTTAAATAGTAAGACACTTCATGCTATTTGAAGCTATATAGTTGTGTCACATGTGGATTTGAGGGTTGGCCTGGATCTGACAAAGGGACCAAATTGCAAAGGTTCATCAAAAAGTCAGGTCATCTATCGGATTTACAGTATTTCAGCATAAAGCAAACTACTTGGGCTTTTATGACAGTCTACACATTTTGAAATTCTGTTGTTCACAGTAGGAGCTTTAGCTAACTAGATGTAGGAAAACTATTTTACATTTATATGTACAAATGGAGTTTTGTGGTCATTAACTCTTTGACTGCCAAAAACGTTAAATAACGTTTAGTAAAATCCTATGGAGGAGTGCCAAAGACGTTAAAAGACGTTTGTTTCAAAACAGAGGTGAAACTAACCATTTTCTATTGTTGATTACTGAAAAACGGAATAAGGTAGAAACAAACTTTCTTTTTCTGATGAAAGATGAGAGTCCAATCTTTCATTTGGTAGTATGTAGTGTGTTTCCATAGTCCAAACACATAATTTTCTGTGGACCTTGAAAGATCAATAAAAATGCTTAAATCGACTGGCACCCACGGCATCCCTTTTCTGAAAACGTCTGGCAGTCAAAGAGTTAAGCAGGATTCACATTTAGCATATAATTTGCAAACATTTCTCTAGACAATTAAAATGTCAAACATGTTTTATGCTAGAAACTGTAAGAACATTAAATAAGAAATTAGCATTTTTGTTTGCAGAAGTAGACATATTAAAATAGTTTGTTTACACAAGCAGACTCCGGCTTCCATAGTATACGCAGGGTGTTTACATGAAATTCGGGTTATATTTATAAGAACTATAAAGAAGTTTCAAAAATTGGGATGAATAGTCTCAGATGTGTAAAAGTGACAATCTGTAGAATTTGCGTTCACCTGGTGTGCTTGCTTGTGTTACGGGCTCTATAATATTCTCTGTTACACGGGTGTTTGTGTTTTTGAAGACGGTTTTATTAAATGACACTGATGACAATGAAGCTCAATTGAATGTCTCTTAATTGCATTGTCTCATTCATTCACAAGAAAAGTGCATGGAAATTTCAGTAAGATACAGATTTTCTTTGCGTTTCTTATTGTCAAAGTTATATAGGATATTAAAATGATTCAAACTGAACCATATGGTTACCATTTGAGTGCTATACAGGCCGGATATGGCTGGAGGACTGTTGCAGTTATCAATTAAGAATTTGGTTGATTGTGTTGAATCAACTGAATGAACAAAGCGTTGCCGCTGATTCACTCTGAGCTAGTTTGTTGTCTAAGTTGAGCTACAACCACACTAACTCCTGATATGGCAACTCCTCCAGGTAATAATGGCAATAAAACAGGAATTCAGAACGTCAGAGAGCAATTCCCCCATCCCATGAATAACACAAAAACAAATTTTCCCATGGTCAAAGTTTTTTTGTTTGTTGGATGGATTGAAAGTGCAGGTCCACGTACCTGATTCCAATTTCATGCCTGTATCTTCTTTCCATGTATAATTTCTATGCTTTCACAGTGGCTTTGATTTATAGTGGCTGTTTATAATAATGTGTTCATTTGGTTTGGTCGGGAAGTCGGGGTGTATATAATAATAATAATAATAATGCATCGGATTTATATAGCGCTTTTATAGACACTCAAAGACGCTTCATAGAGGAATGGATACATCATTTATGCACTCACACATTCACACTGTGGTGGCGGTAAGATACTTAAGTAGCCACAGCTGCCCGGAAGCGTGGCTGCCAGTGTGCGCCTACGGTCCCTCCGACCACCACCAAACATTCGCACCACCAGTGTGAGCAGCACTGGAGGCAATGTGTGTGAAGTGCCTTGCCCAAGGAGACAACGTCACATGACTTGGGGAGAGCGGGGATCAAACAGCCGACCTTCTGGTTACTGAACGACCGTCTCTACACCCTGAGCCACGGCCGCCACACATATCCATGTCACCGATCGGTGTATTCCTATGACGTCAATCTGGCATTGACGGGGTCTCGCCAATCTGCACATTTATGCTGTACTTGCATTGGAAAATATCCCAAAGTGCATGTACATGCGTCAAGGTTACAGATTCCGATGAGAGACTGTAGTTTTGTCTTGTCCCTATTGCTGGTCTAAGTCACATGGAGAGACGCAAGCTTTAACCACACAATAGATGCTGATGCATAGCAATTAAATGAGTTCATCTTCCTTTGTGATATCAGTTTCATGGTATTTCAGTTGCCCACCACCACCTTCTTTGCCATGTGACAATTAGGTAATTCAGTCTCACATCTTCCAGTTCTGCTTTTTTTTTTTTTTTGCCTCTAGTTTTTTTTTTTTTTTTTGGGCCAAACAACAACATGCTCTAACTCCCCCCAGAAACGCATGACAGAGATTTATGGTGATATCCATAGCAGATGATTTTACGGGCACATTTTTCAGAGCTAAATGTTTACGTCAATGCGTCATCCCCTTGTGAACAAGGTGTTAAACACTTCTAAGGTGACTTGGCTTAGCTGTGCCATTATAAACCTGCCCCACCTGTTTTTCCTCAGCCTGAAACCTCCCTCCCTCCCTCCCTCCTTCCTTCCTTCCAGTTCTCACCCCACCCTCCTTCTTCCTAGCTTTCGACTTGCAATGACAAGCCTCAGGAAACGCTGAATGTTAATGTTTGACAAGTAGGAAGGAGGTCGCAGACGACGATAGCATATTCTGTGACACACACATCGGGCTGAGGAAGACAACGTCGGGCACAATGGGTGAGCCTTATCGTTGTGCTTGTTTTAGAGACATATGAAATCTACTTTTAATTTGGTTTGTTAGGAATAAGGGATCAAGACACAGGGACTAACTGCTAAGAATTTAAAAGAATTTGCTATGAAAAATCTAGAGTCTTAGCTGGACTACGTGCGTGTGAATATTCTCATATTGTCTCCCTTTTGAGAATTATTGCTGCTTAGCTCCTTGTTAGAGAACAAGTTATGCAAAACATACTGAAATATTGAAAGTTTCATTTGAAAGTCGAATATCCCTACCTATTTGTCAGTAGCTTAGTGTATGTTTACACACACACATACCCTGCAAGGATCCACCACATAAAGAAAAGTTGGTCTCCAACAATGCAATGTCTGAATGTCACCAAGACAAGCCAAAAGAATCGAATGATCTGCCCCACTTGCTGATTGTGCCGCAGATGTTCTGGTGCTAATCAACTTTGAGGGCACCATGGGGGACGAGATTACCGTGCGGATGGGAGACGTGGTGAAAAATGTTACAAAGGCCAGCGAGGAAGGCTGGCTGGAGGGCGAGGTGCGAGGGAAGAGAGGCATCTTCCCGGCAAACTTTGTCAAGGTCTGGTTCCACTGCTAAAAGCACGAGTCAAGACCTGTGTCCTGGTTATCTGCGTTTTAAGTTTAACCACGTTTATTCTTTAAATTATTATTATTATTATTCTTTGCAGGAAGTGCCTGTTTATTTGATGGGTAACAGCACGCGGGAACCAAGAAGCATCCGGACAAGTATGCATCTAAATCCTCAGTCAATCCACAGTTGTTACTTGTTTGCTGTAATCTAGTCTTCAATCTCTCCAGCGAAGAGGGTGAAACAAGTAAGGACATGCGAGGTGGTGTTTGCCTACACCCCCGTGAACGAGGATGAGCTGCCGTTGGTCATCGGGGAGACGGTGGAAATCATCAGCGAGGTGAGGTTTTAGTCATCGGAAAACCTGCCAGCTGAATGAATAAATAAATCAGGGGGATGCACTTGAGTTTGCTTAGGTGAGAATTTGGGCACGGCTATTCCTGTCAAATGTCCAGGTTCTAGGTAAACAGGTGACAGAAATTAAACCCTGAGGGGGTTTTTTTGTGACATGAGCAGGTACAATGAGACAACTGACAGACTGCAATCTGTGTAATGGGTTCAGTTTCAGGTTGTTAGACAACTGCGGCGTGTTTTTTAAGTGTTTGCTGTCTCCAACGTGATAGATTGAAGATGGATGGTGGATGGGCATCAAAAATGGCAGCGTGGGGGCCTTTCCGTCCAACTTTGTCAGAGAGATCTTCGTCATCCCTAAAGGTGCGTCCAATAACTACTTTAGGGCCCAAGAACAAGGAAATGCGAAGGCTCTCTTGGAACCACGTTCGTTATTATTCTTTCAACAAATTCAACAATTTTCTTGGGTCCTTAAAATACCCGAAGCATCACCAATGTTTGCAAGCATGACAATGTTTGAAAAAATTTGCATTCAACACCAGTTTCCCTGATCGACGTGGAATTGGGTGGGCGTACACCGTCTAACATAAAAAAAAATCAAATAGCACTTCAGCATTTAGGTTTGTACTTTGACAAACAAAAAATTTGACCAAATGCGCTCTAATTAAACCAGGAGTCCTAGACAGGAGGGCAGTGCTAAATTGGTAACGCCATTCTCACTAATCAGCGTGAACTTGGATGAACATGTCTATCATAACAGAATGTGCAAAAGTCTCAAAGTCTCAGCAATTTTGGTTTGAAGCAACGGTTTGGGGGCAAAATCTAAGGGGTGTACTTTGACAAACTCCTACTCAGGAATTCATCCAAATGGAGCACCAATCAAAAGCAAGTATCCTAGACATTTGCACAACGCTCAGTTGTGAAGCTTCTTTGCCAACGGAATCTGATGGGTGGCGTAAAAATCACTTTGAGGAATAGACATGAAGAAGAGGGTTTGAGGGTCCTTGGAAAGTTACACACTTTTATAAATTATATTTGTTCTGCCTTTCTTAGTTTCATGAACACGAATCTGAACATGCTAAACCGATTAACGATTTTGTTTTGTTAGATGGCAAACACAATGACAGCAAGGTCAGACCGAAGCTGAGCAATGCAGTCTTCAGTAAAGAGGTGCAATACTGAAATAACGATTGTCCGACACGCCATTGTGATCACTCTATTTATCATGCTTTTGTTCATTTCACAGAAGTCTCAGAGAGCAACAGTTCGCAGCAAAGCAAAAAACGGTAGGTTGCAAAACAATACTTCAGCGATGTTCAGGTGGTTGCCATTTGCACTTAAGGAATACCATATACGGTTTCTAAAAGCAGATAGACAGGTCTATTCTTAGCATCACACCCAGTCAACAAGAGACAAGCGAAAATTCCGGAACTGTGTTTTTTGTGGGTGAGGTCAGCTATAACATATGAGGAATGTATTTCGTAGGCTCGCTTATCTTTGTACGTTTATTGTGGTGGCATCAGGGAATTTCCAGTGTTAAGATCACATTACTTGAAAGCTCAATAATCCTGAGTGAATATTTCTTACACCCTTGATGACAACTAGGCTTTGGCAGTTGATTTTTTTCCTGTAATGAAGCCACTGATAAGCAGAGGTGGCAAAAATAATCACTTTGTACTTCAGTAGAAATACAGGTACTTGTGTAAAGAGTACAAAACATAGAAGCACTCAATACCTTTGTTTACTGTAAGTAAAAGTAAAAAAAAGGCACTGGAGTGTACTTAAGTACAAAAGTAAAAATAATTGGAAAACAAAAGAACTGTGCACACAGAATAGTTTTCATCTTTTATCAACCTTACTGAGAAGTAAAAAACAAAACAAAAAAAATGGGATTGGCTCAGGCTTTTATGCCATCAAAACATGGCTTTGCCAAAGTGAACAAACTAAAGAAGAAAATACTAAATTAATTAGCTAACAATAACTGGAAAAAAAAATACACCTCAGCTGTATAAGGTGTATTCAAATTAGACAAGAAATATATTACTTCTCCAAATCTGAGAATGTGCACAATAAATGTATGTGGAAAAAAATTGAATTTATATTCTCAGAATATTCGGCAAGTCACTGCGCACTTTTCATTAACAATCAATCAATCTAAAATATTAAATACATACAGTATGTACCTCTTTTATTATGAAATTTGTCTGTCAATAAAAAAATAAGTGCACAATTATTTATAATATCGTGAGCAATGTGTGATGATATTATGTGTCGTCTTTCCTCAGTGGTGGAGTGTTGTCAAGTCATGTTCGACTACAAGTCCAAAGCAGAGGACGAACTGGATTTGAAGACTGGGGACGTCGTCGTCTTACTGAGAAAGGTTCAAGAACATTTCTGTTATGTTTCCCCAAAGATTCTTGGCAGATTACATTGTGCTTACCTCCAGCTACCTTTTCTTATCTTTTCATGCCGCATTTGTCATTTTGTTAAAAACCAGCGGAACCAGTCGAACCTCTCTCCAGAAAAATCACGTGCCACAAGTCGTGTGCATGTTTTGATGAATGAGCCAATCATGAATGAGAAATGTCCGAAAAATATATTTAAACATGAATTTGATCTCTGTTAATGGGGGTTTGGGCTATGTTTAGGTTTTGGACTTTTCAAGAAAGCAATTAGATGTCGCAAAATAAGCTCGGGGGCGTCTTTTGAGGTAACTAAGTCTTTCATCTGTATCTAAAGGAAACCGAAGATGATGGCTGGTGGGAGGGCGAGCTCAACGGACGCTGCGGATTCTTCCCTGATAACTTTGTCATGGTGATACCGCCAATGGACAGTCTGACGGTGAGTGAATCAATAAGACTATACTAAACCCGTGGATGTGCTTTCAATGTGATATTTTTTAATTGTCTTGTATACAAATAGTTGGGTCTCGGGAGTGCCTGCCCACCCATTGATTGTGCAATTAAACAACATAAAATGTGTCTGTAAGTGAGCCGTTTGAATTTTGCCAGATTGTGACAATAGTCAGGCTGATTTACATAACACGGCCCCCCACACGAGCTTCTCTGGCCATTACTTGGCAGATAAGATGGCCAAGATCTGCCATATGCAATGGCTACAAAAAAGCACCATCATATGAGACCATCAGAGCTGCAGTGTTAGCACCAATTAGCATTAACGAGCAGCATTATCAGTACAATAATGACCCCTATTCTTGATTAGTTATTTGAAAATTCACCTATACCCATTTGTTGTTTAAACCTATCCTGTGTTATTAACCCTAACCCTGCTGAAAACTCACCCATTCACGCTTTTGTGCTGTTTCTACAAGATGCCATGAGATGGTGCTAATGTCCTGTCCTACAGTAAATCCGAATTGGTCTCAAGGAAGTATGTGTGATGCATCTCGATTGCGAGACAAGCTTTGAGCTAAATTTAGACCGGCTTGTTAATGGTACATTTTTTAACTTAAACCATCTGTACTCCATTAATTGTTAATAGTAAAGTAAGATAAGTTTGAAATTAGGTTAAAGGTGTTTGGGATCATAGTTGGTGTGGTATTGCTATGGTTTAAAATATTAATATAGGCCATTAGAGGCAGGTCTCAGTCCCTCCCCCACACTAACTGGCAGCAGTCAGTGCATTGACAAGTGAAAGTCCGCAACTTGCCGATTATTGCTAACCTCGTTGCAATGTTCAAGTGTGCTTTAAGAATGTATCCTTTATGTATTTTGACCGAAGAACGTACAGACATTTGCTTAAGACACCTGAGAAGTGCTTGAAATTTGCAACGTCTCCTTGCATTTGTCCCGAAAAACTTGTTTATATCTGACTCGCTGCCAGGATGCAGTGACTCAGTTTTTTTTTTCTGTGTATTGGGAATTACTCACCCCGAAAACTCCCTCAGTGGAAAGAGTGTATTTAAAAATAAAAAAAATAAAAATAAAAAGAGGTGTCTTGAATACACACAAGGACTCACTGTGGCTAACTTGAGGTTTGCTTTTTCTGTCTGTGCTCTTTTCACCAGGCTGGCAACAAGAGCCTACCGCCCGCTCGCAACATCAACAAGGCAGTCTTAGGTACGTTTTGCAATTCTGACATGATTTAACAGAGCAACACTGGGAAATTTTACTCTGTCATGACAGTGGGTTCTGTGATAGACTGGAAACTCTCTGATGGTAACAGTTAGTTAGTTAGTGGCGGTAATCATCTTGTGTATCTTGTGCAACTTATTTCAGCTGTTGAGTCAATCCGGGGCAACACTTGGTTTAATTAGATTACATTGAGGTTCCTCAAAACCTAGTCAAGTCTGGTAAGCATAAAATTGGGTGTGGTGTGTTTGTACCGTTTTTCTGATATATATGCATGTGGAGAGGTAAAAAGAAGGCTTTGGGGCCTTCTCTGTGCCAGACAAAATTGCGATTGATCATTCACGCCAGCTCTATAGCAGAAATGTTTCTTACGTGATTATGTTTTTGCAGCATACTTACTGTAAGGCAGGAGCTGCTGTTGGCCAGCGCTCATGCCTTGATACTCACAAGCAGAAGGAACCGCCTCTTAAAGGCACATACCCAACTATAACCATAAATAATAGTGATCATTGTGATTGAAGACTTGTTTGTTTTATCTAAAATTATATATTTGCTGTCTTTGGATTAAGTTTGGCTTTTATACTGGCTTGTGGTTTGTGGTGAGGTTTTGACTGATTTAGCCAACATCTTGATGTCTAAGATTCAGGATTTTGGGGTGATCACGGTTCAAATTTAGAGGCAGCAAATAGGACAGAAAAAAAAAATCTTATATTTTTTAAAATATCGGTCCCTGAGCCCTGTCATAAATATGCTAAAATACACACTTAAAGAGGACTAGGATTTTTTTTTTTAAGGCAAACTTTAGACTGATGGTCACAAGATGTCACAGGAAATCACACAAGTTGGCTTGGGTTAGGGAAAGAAGATTTTAGAAAGAAAATTATTTTGGTTGATGGTGGATCGTCGCCACAATTCGTTTTTTTTTTTCCCCTCAGGAAGTGTCCCAAGCGTTGGGGAGGTGGTGAGCAAGAGGTCATGTGACATTGTTTGGGAGTCTTGCAAGGAAATGGGAGGGAGGGGATTTGAGGAGGAGGGAGGGCGTCTTGTCACACAAGACATTTGTACAAGTGGCACACATCTGAGCTTCACTGCTATGTGAGTGTGGTTGTATGCTTGAGAGGAAATGTTGTGAATACCCAAGGTGGGTTTCCTGTGCTGTCGCCACATCGTTGACTCTGCTGTACGCTACATGTAAGTGCTGGTTTTTGGTGACATTTGGGTTCAAATTGGTCGGGACTCAGGACTTGTATGGTAAATAGTAAACTGATTAGATTGGAGGCTGACCTTAGTCCCAGGGCTCAACACTTTATTGTCCCTTAGATGCTGTTGTGACCCTTGGGAGCTCTGCCTGCAGTTCAGTTGGTTAGAGCTGAAACCAGGCCTGCGCCTAATCAGCATCTCCTCTTTGACGTTTGAACTGAAATACAGCCAGCTAGATTTTTTACTTTGTTTTATTTAACTAGTGGTTTTAATGCTCCGTTCAATGAGCCAGTGAACTGTCTGAAAAAAAGATGAAGGCATTTAACTGGCCATTAATGGTCATTTAAAAAATAAGAATGAAAAAATATATATTCCTGAAACATGAATAAAAAGTAATAATATAATAATTCAGTAATTTTATATTATTTCTTAAATTTTGTGATTTCCTTCAAAAAAAAAAGAAGAAAAGTCAGCTTCACTATCTCCATTTTTAACAAATAAAAGCCATGTTTGTGTCACTAAAGTTTGCTATTTTCTTTTGCTATTTTTTTTTTGTGGCTGCTATCGACACATTTTATTGTTTTGTTTTAGAAACAGGAAGAATACTTATTTTTGTTGCTTGTATATCCAAGGAGTTTTTTTCCCCAATACATAGTCATTTTTTCCAAATTTGTGTTTGTTTTTAAATATTTTCTTTTCAATTAAGTAATTTTTGTTGTTTTGGTGGGATTTTTTTCCGAACATGAAGAAAAAGCGTTTTTGTTAATTGCATTTCTAAACTACAATATTTTTTGGAACACGAAAAACATTTTTGTCGTTTGCTTCAACAAGTTTTTTCTTTCCATACATCTATTCATTAAACATGACGAAAAGTGTTTTTTTTTTGTCTGCTAAATAAAATTTTATAAGTTTTCCAAACCGTTGAACATCATCATCATCATCATCATCATCATCATCATTATTATTATTCTATGAAATAAAAATTAACAGATTGACCTACAATGCTGCTAATTATTAATATTTAGCATGCACATTTATTTTCTTTTGCATTTTCCAGACAAAACAGAGGGCCCAGCCATGGACAAAGTTGCCCCGACAAAAACAAAAGGTAGGGCTGGTAACACATTGAGTCCAAAAAAGTCAAGTCAAGTTTACATTTGGAGTAAAATGGTTTTGTTCCTTCGCAGATGAAAAACCCGAGCTTAAGGACTTGCGAAGCCATCCTCCAACCAAAGTGAAGCTTCCGAGCATCAACAAACTCAGTCCGCCTCAACTCAAAGACAAAGCCAACAAGGGTTTATCCAAGTGAGACATTCACAATTGCTCTTTTCTCTCCCACCACAGCAATTTCTATTGCAATAATTGTCAAGCTCCATAAAAAAAATATTGAAAAAAGTTCAGTAAAGGTCACAAGGGAAAAATGCCTACTTGGCACAGAGAAGCGAGCCTTATACAAAGTCAAGGTTTTTGGTTGCCACGGTGTCCTTCGAAAAGAAGAATGCCAGGATGCTCAACCTTTAGCGGCAAACAGTGGAAAGTCTAGGATGAGTCAGGTCGGGCAAGACCGCGCACAACCAGCCTTCTTCCTGTTTCCTGTGTGAACGTGCAAGTAAACTCAGAAAACCAAAACAAAGCTGTTCCTGAAGGTGATTTCTACGCGTGAAGTTGATTTCTATTTGGTACAAAGCAACACATAACGCCCACCCATTCATTTTGTACAGCGTTTGTCGTCTTCATTATGATACGAGCTGACTATTCCACCATGCTGCCCTTTTAAGATCTTGTTTATTGAAGAACTAAGTCTCGGTGCACCATTTCGAAAGCAAGACAAGACAATAGCAATCATCCTCTTGCAGAGCTAACGGCGACACGTCTCCACACTCGCCAAAATCGCCCGGGGAGAAAAACGACGACCATTTTGACGGCGTGGACCCGGACAGCAGCAAGCTGAATCACCCGACAGCCAACCGAGCCAAGCCGCCCCTGAGGAGACCCCCAACGGGAACAGCCATCGGAGTGCAGGTAAAAAATAAAAAACAAGAGAACAGCCACCTTAGCCACGGTCCTCCCCCGAGCTGTTGATTGAGTGTTTGAACGCTGAGTCACTGCTCATGTCTTCATGGCGACAATGAGGAGAAGCCTTACTTTTACTCATGCTTGATTGTACTTTTAGATAAACAGTGGAACCACAAACTGAACTAAACCGGTTCAGGGACAAGATCAAATATTTTTGCGATGATATGTATGTTTCAGAATCAAAGCTGCTGCCACCAGAAAACCTATTTAACTGTAAATATAATGTTTTGAGGTGCAGTACATTATTATAAAATGTGTGAAATGCTAGCAGTAAATCTTCCAGTCTTTAATTGCAAAATTTTCTCTACAGACTCCAAGTGACTCTGAACCAGAACTGACCAAGAAGGGCCAAAGCGATAAACTGCCCGGTTTACAAAAGGTGTGACAGATTATATACGTCATTATTTAAGACCAAACTGAATAACTTTCCACTTTGTATTTGAAATCAGGGCGCAGAGCATCTGAAGCCACCACCGGCAAAGGTAGACTTCCGACCCAAAACGCCACCTCCGGTGCGACCATCACCTCCTCGGAAGCCGGCGGAAGTCCGAAACGTGGCCCAAAAATCCGAGGTGACGCTGGAGAGCCTGCAGGCAGAAGTCAAGGATCTGCGGCTGGCTCTGGACATTCTGCAGGCGCGACACGAGTGAGTGCCGCGTACTCGGGCTTGAGCAACTTCACATTTGTTTTGTTTGTAGGTTGCCATTTAGATTTTTTTAGGTTGTCAACTTGACACCTGCATAATTGTTTGCAATCAGCCTGTAAATATACGTAAACTCATCCAATCACAGTCAGGCACCTTTCACTGCCTCGCAGACATTTAAAAAATAGAAAAGTCTAACTCCACTTCACGTAACAAATGCAGGGTCTCGACTCACTACAGTACTACAAAGAAAGATAACAACAAATAAAATCACACTAGGCTTGAATATTTTGCAATAATATATGACTATCCTCCTGACCGTATTATATGGATTCTTGCTCGTTATATAAATTCAGACCGTCTGAGTGTTATTCATTTCCCTCATTGTCAATCAAGACAATTCAGTCAAATTTTTATTTTTTTTAACTACTTTGAAATCCAATGCAATCAGCTTGTAATTGTTCCAATTTTGTATCAATGTTTCTCCCAAAGAAAATCAACCAATTGCCTCAATAACAACGCTTGACTAAACTGCTGGATCGCAACCGGTCCAATTACTTTGGGTTTTCAATATCCCTTGAGCATTTTTTTTTTTTGAAACACTATTTGCTTCTCAACACTATGCTCAACACCTTACTTGCACCTGGACAGTAATTGCTAAAAGGAAGAGCTATGGCTTCCAACTACTGTATTCCCGTCATCCCCCTTCCATGACCAGGTCACCAAACCTGCTAGAATTTCCCTTACACTAGAATGTGTAGATTGTTTTTTTTTCCTCATCGCCCTGAGCAGTCATGTCAACGGTATTTTCTACTGAGTCCTTGTTTGAAACCGATATTAATCTAAGATTAGAATTCAAGACGTTGGCAAGCTACCAAGATAACATCAACAAACTAGAGCATAGCTAACATCAGACTTGAATTTGAAACTTACCTTCATAGATCAGCACGTATAGCCTGAAGCCTTTGTCCTTTCCTGGCAGCTGACATGGATGACACGACTCACATATTTAAGTGACGTTTTCCGTTAAGTCCCATGATCTTGTGAAGAATGCGGTCATTTAGTCTGTGTTAATAGTAAAACAGAAAAACGATGTTCCGGATCAACTTAAATGACAAAGAAAAGAGTGCACAATCGTTTGATGCTCATTGTATTGAGGATTTCCCAACTATTGGTTTCATTGCCATGACAACCAGGCTTTGCTCGGAAAGATATTCAGATCTGTCGGCTCTTCACCCAGCCTAGCTTCCAAGTCACAGGCAAAGAAAGTGGGTGTGGGGAAAGAATGGCTCGCTCACAGACTCGTTTTTGGAAAAAAAAAATTGGCGTTTCATTTCACATTTCCCAGACACTCCACAGATTCAACTATTTATATACAAGCATTTAAAAAGCCGCATGTCCATAACATGTCCTCAATATTGCGCATTTGTTACATTTTTTTTCCCACAAGATGTCCTGCTCTTGACTTGTCATACTTTGAGTCCACAAAATAGGATATTGGTTACTAAATGTCTGTCTATGTGTATTTGCTCAGCCACGACATGCAGGAAGTAAAGGAGGAACTAAAGGAAGAGAGAATCAAACAACTGACACTGCAGGTCAGACAAGCTCAGCTTTTTTGCAAGCAAAACCGCAATTATTGATGTTACTAAAAAATTTATAAAACAATACTGACTCTGTGTATGTGTATTTTTCCATGCAGGAAGAAGTAAAATTGTTGAAAATTAAACATTAATCTCAAAGTATGATGAACCACGCAGCATGCCCGTTGACTGCAAACAAGCTCACAAGCAAGGACTACGTTAAACCCCCTTGTTATGATGCGGGTCAGATTGACCCCGAAATCTAGAGGGCGTTAAAAAAAAAAAAGAGAGAGAGAGAGAGATACATTTATTCTGCTGGACTTACTATTGTTTTTACTTTTATTTTTTTGTTTTGATAATCAACATGAATAGAATTTGCACTGTTATATATATTTTTTATGATTATATGTATATTGGGTCACATTGACCCATAATGACCATTGTTTGTAAGAAACAAATACAACAGAAGGGTAAACGACAGTTTTACTGCTTTTTTGTAATCTATTTTTCCTGGGTTTTATTGTATATTTACTTATATAATGTAATATGCATGCAGCTGTACAGAGGAGTAAATGTATTTCCTGCATATTTGAATAATTTTGTTTCCATTTGTACAAGAATGTTATTCTCCTAATATCCACATGGGGGAGCCATTGGGCTATTAAAGATTTTTTTTTTTGTGTGACTTTTGTGGATGTGATCTAAAGTCAAATCATAAATCAAGTCAAAAGGGGCTTGGGTGTTGAAACGCTTTCATATTTGCCATTATTCATTTATTTGCCATTATTTACCACGGGGATAAAAATGAGAACAACTCAGTAGTGAACCAGCATCTTGGAAAGAAACTGTGCCGTAAATGGACTAGTGTCACAAAAGGTCCTTTCCCACTACCTGTAAGAAGCGGCAAGCCCACCTGGGTCGCTTTTCTGACACTGGAGGGGTCGATTTTCCAGCCTCGGAAATAGTATTGAAGTGTGACAGCAGCTGTGTAAAAGTGAAGAGCAGAAAGTTGGAACAGGGGTTTGAAGTATAACACCCGATACTCGCTTCTAATGCAATGAAAGGCAATTAAAGTTGGGAGTTGTCTGCCTTTTTCCCCGAGACCGATGTTCGGGCACAGAACAGGGGACTTCAGAAGAAGTATCAAATTAAATAAGAGTTTTGAAAATGGCTCAATGAAAGGGGGTGGAGGAGTTTTGGAAGTAGAGCTGCGGCTAACTTATTTCTACACGGAGTGGTGTTGGCGACTTCAGTAAAATCATTCCGTGTAGAAAAATGATTCGTGCGGAGCAAAGATTTTGTTTGATTAAGGCCGTATATTTTCCATCCTGGAAATATTTCACTTTTTGATTTTTGTGTGTGGAATGTCTGTCACAGAAATCTGCATTTTATAGCAATGTTTTTTTAAGTGGACTTTTTACAACTGTTGCACCATTGAAAAAATAAATATTGATTCCGATGCAGTTAAAAAAAAAAAAAAGAAAAGTCACCAGGCTTTAAAACAATGAACATTTAAGCAGTCTTGTGGGAATTTGATTCTTTTGGGCTCTGATTGGCTGCTGGTATCATCTTGGAAAAAACATGTTTCGTTTGGTTTTAAGACCTAAGAAGGTCCCCAAGCATCCTGCATCTTGGAAGGCTTCTGGTAGTGAGCCTAAGCACCAAAGGAATATCCTGAGAAGATACAGTAAAACTCCTGGATATGATTCAGGAAGGACTGAGTTACAGTATGCTGGCGTTGTATCGAGAACGCTTTATTTACATTAGCTCTCAACAAATGGAACTTCATCAATGTTGAATTTAATACACATCGCTTACCAATACTGTACAGCATTTTCTACACATTTGATACTTGCAATTTTTCTGCTTGAAATGTATTTGTATACTTTTAAATGTGTTTAAAGTATGAGGGAGTGTTTTTTTTAATAGTCTTTCAAAATTGCACATTATGACTAATTACATTTTGAGTGTTTGTCCTACCAATAGCAATATCAAACCCGTCAGAGCCCAACAAACGTAGTTCGAGTCGGAGCACATCTGGGTAACATCTAGAAACGATCCCATCTGTACAACTGCTATGGGAACGAATGTTCTATTTTTAAACCAGAGGCGCGTTTCCTCTGGGACTCGAGGGGTGAAAAGGGGTCACGCCATAAATTTCACCAATGGTTCACAGATATGAAAATGAATGGTCTCTGTCTCTCCCACCACATTGAACATAAGTTGTCTTGTGACGAAGGAAGGATGACGAATGTGGGGAAGTTCGGGGGGAGCCTTGAGAAATAAAAAAAAAATAGAAATAATGACAGAGAGCGTTATAACGGACAAAGAGAAGTTTGTCACAGAAAGGCTATTGTGTGGGATTTCATGGGAATTGAGTTTAGGGCCATTACTGTACGCCACTAGGGGGCATTCAGGGCACGAAATGGAATTTAAATATATGTATGAGCCGCCACAGAATCACAATTATGGTTTTACTTGTGTTGATACAGTAGAAGGTCCATTTGGATACCACTTTTTGCCAAAGGAAATTACTCTTCAATACATGCCGTTTGATGGCTCATTTCATTGTGCCGCAAATTGACAAATGTTAATGGAGTCTTGGCCACAAAGTGCTGCCTCCAAAAGTGAAAACATAATTAGTGTTTATAATTTTTCTGTCTTCTGAGGGATTGGCCCTGCAGTATAGAGGGTGGGGTGAGCAGTGTCTCATTTGCGCCCTCTTGAGTTTCTCCGCCCATGACTTGGAAGCTAGCCTGGGTCGAGATCATGCTGTGGTCAAAACCTTACCTGTGTCACAATTACATTTCTGGTTGTGTGGCTAAAAGAAAAAGACTGTTATGCTCCACACAGTAAACCACCGACTATTATTGGCAAAACCTGTGTTGATACAACTACAGAATCCGCTTACTGAAAACATTTATCACAAACAAAAGCAGAAAACGAGCGGTTACGAGTCAAAATTTAGTACGCTAGTCTGAAACACAGTTAGCCTTCCAGCTAGCCTTAGCTTTGAGATACATACTAACACCGCCAACTGGTTCATAAAAGCAGCGTTAATTAAGCGTTTAGATGTTTGATGTGGAAAAAAACATTTAGACTAAAATTTACATAAAATCAGTTTCGCCATTTTACTTGTGGTGTCCACTATTGCACTTCGACGGCGTCATTGCTGCCACCTTAATTTTTGCTGAGGGCGCCACTACGACAAATTGCTGAAATTAAAACAGCGTGTGTATGTTTATAGTAGCTATACTATCAAGTCGCATAGTAAGAAAACAAATAGATAAACGCCTGTGAACGGAGACTTGAAGTTGTGACTTACCAACAAGGAAAAAGTAAAGTGCCAAACCAATGAGAGCTCAGCACTGATTAGTCAGTAGAACAGCAAGCTGTTTTCCTATTGGCTGGTGAGTTTTGACACGTTTTTGAGTAACTATTTTAAATTGAACCGAAAGCTAATTAATTAAAGTATTTGTGTTATAGATACACCAACAATTCGCATAGTAAAAAATGAATGCCGATTAAAGACTATATCTATTATAATTAAAAAAAAAAAAAAGCCAGGTCAATGAGAGCTACAACCTGATTGGTCATTACCAACGCAACGCTAGCTTGCTATTGGCTAGTGAGGGCATGTCAAGTACAACATAAACAGCCTGAACCGGTATCAAAATTAAACATTTCTGTGCAGCACGTGTGTACATAACTGTAGGATGGTGATTGTGCTACAAAATAGAAAAAACACAAGGCTTTTAATAAATCAAGTGTGCATGTGGCACCATTACACTGTCCTGTCGTCCATTTGGAAGGAAATTACTTAAATTCTCAGCAATCCCACCATATTAGGCCACTTCCTTTTAGCAGCCTTATAAAAACATTTTTCTCACACAAGGGTTAAGTTTTTTGTTGTTGGTCCCACATATTTTATTACAAAGATGTTTCCATTCAAAATAAGGCACATACAGTGCAGAGAAAATGATTAAAGATGACACTCTGCCAACATTTAAAAAAAAATAAAAAATAAAATCTATTTGCCCCAAAGGCACCATCTGCAAATGATTTTCTTAATGCTTTAATTTCCTTTTCATTTTAACCTTAATTTGACTGGATGTAACATTATCTAGCACCCAGGTTAAGTGATATGTTTGTGTTCAAACAATGTCATTTCCTTTATTGTCCTTCTGTGGCTGTTCACCAGAGACACAGAAGAACCTTCACTGCGTACATAACAGTCTCTACCTACCAGAGAAACTGTTCATACACCACTCACAAAAAAGTGAGGGATATTGAGCTTTGGGGTGAAATTGTGGCTTAAAGGAGCTGGAAAGCAATGTAAATCTCCTTTCCCGAATGCAAGGGAAATAGAATTCTCTAAGGTGTAGTGCACTTTGTCATAATTTGCATGTATGAGTTAAATTTATTACTGTGCATAACTGAAAGCCAAGTTTAATGGCTTATACTGTTTGTGTAAAGTGCTAGTGCGCATGTATGTTGCCCCGTGTGTGTGAGGTCAGTTTTGGCGAGGTTGTTTGTATTTGTTGATTAATTTACCACACTGAATACAGTTGTTTATGTAACATGGGTTCATTACTGTGCACAATTCTAGATGTATGGCGTTGATGCTTTGCTCAGTTCAACTTTATTTATAGTCTGTTGAAGTGAATTGATTGAGGCAAACAATTTAGAAAAACTGTAAGTAGTGATTTGGCGCCAACTTGTGGTTTCTATAGGGAATTGCAAAGCTCACATGGTCCAAATGGTGAACGATCACTGTAGTACACCCGAAAGCTCATTATCCGTAACATTGTTGTGTGCATTTCATGTCATTAAGCGCCATAGTTCAAGTGTCATCAGCTCCATTCATACTGCATTGTTTTGTCAATATGGATCCATTAGTCTGTTAACAAGACACTTCTTGGTATTGTAACATTGCACCACAAGCCTTTACGTCTCAGGGGCCTGGCGTCTGTTAGTAGTAATGCACTCTCCCGATGGTCCCCGTTCCCGATCCCAGGATGTCCGGCTGCCCGTTCCTCCAGATTTCCCGTATGATCCGTTCCCGCTCCTCCAGCCGCTGCGCCCTCTCCAGCTCCTCGGCCGACGTGAACACGTTCAGCGTCCCGTCCGAGTGGTTGCTGTGATTCCCCACGGGGATCTCCGTGGTGACCGTGGAGGTGGTGGCGGCGAGCAGCGGGGAGGGCGCCTCGACGTCGTCCCCGTCGTCGTCGTCTTCCTCGTCGTCGCTTTCCTGGTCCTCGTCGTCACGCGGTGCTTTTTTCTCGGGCGTGGACGAGGCGGCCCCGGTGGTGGCGCTCCGGATGCGCGACTTGCAGGAGATGCGGATGACCAGCAGGCAGAGAGTCAGAACCAGGCCGAAGCAGACGCCGAGCACAAAGTACAGGCCGAAGCTCTCTGGGTTGGCTGGGGGGAAGACGGGCAAGGGAAAATAGTTTTAAATAAACATTTAAATGGCAGTCGAATCCTCTGACAAATTGTATGACGGCGAAAAAAACTCGAAAAAACTTACAAGAAATACACGTAGCGTAGCTAATAGCTATAGTCTAACGTGAGGATTCGTTGGTGGTTAATGGAACACTGTTTATAAAACGAAAAGGCAGGATAGAGACTGATTTATTCTTAATTTAAACTTTACAAGTCATACATCGCAGCTAGAGCGACGGCACTTCCTGATCCCCTATCAGCTGACTAACACTAACCAATCAGAAGCTAGCATACTTAAGATTTGACACATTAACTTAGCTACTTGTAAAAAAAAATACCAAAATGTGTGAATGTGTAAATAATAATTATGGAAATATCAATGTACAAGTAAAAATACATTTTAGCAAATTAACTTAAATGTTTGATCCTCAGGGTGTCTTTGTCGCTGGAAGTACCCAATGCTTCAAAGTGCGTAATCTCTGCTAAAGCAATTAATTACTATCTCCTTATTTGAAAACCCGACCAAAAAGTATTTTCACAAACATCCAAGTACATTACGTGTATTTCTCGTAAGTTTCTGAGTTTTTTTTTCTCTCGCACAATTCGGAATTTGATCTGGCAGTAAATTTTAGCTTAGCTTAATGTTAGCATGTTAGCTTCACTGAAGACTCTAACTTCTTTGTTGTTGTGAATGTGAATCCTTGTTTATCTACAGTATATGTGCCCTGGCAACCAATTAAGGGGGCACCCCGCTTTCCGCCAAAGGTCAGCTGGGATAGGCTCCAGCTCACCTGAGAATAAACTCAACAGAAAATGGATGGATGAATTATTGCCTGCTAGAACGCGACTTACCCTTAATGTGTGCATAAGCAGCTATGCTGTTGCTCAGGAGATCCATTTCCTTCTTCTTCACGTCCATGGTGGCTTCTTTAAAGCTGGAACAGATAAATCAGGTAAGACATGCACATATTGAATCTGACTTTGAACGGCATGGCAGGACGAGAGTCGACGCAGAGCATTCCACGTCAAACCCACGAAACACAGCGGAGATTCGTTGCGAGCCTGCGGGTGGGCAGGATGACGCCAGCGAGGGTCAAACAAAAGCTCCACTGTGCACTTTTTGGCTTGTCGTAATGCTTCTGGCACATGGCGCACCGCCTTACCCACTTGGGCATGACACACCCTGAGAGTACAGGTTAAGGGTCAGTTTTCGTGAGAGGTCGCAGAGGACTTCCTCCTGTCTGGTGACATCAGCAGGTGGTCCCGACATACGTTGCTAAGTTTGCAACTTTTTCATTTGATCGTTTTGTATTGATGGTTTCGGAGGCTTTTTCATACAAATGTTAACGTAATTGTGACTTACATAAGAGTAGGTTGGTGATCAACTATGACTTCAACATTGCTATTCATGTATAAATTCCGGTTACGTTGCTGGCATCGAAATGGAACTCTTTCCTGATAAAAGAAGAGACTCTAATCTTTTTTTTGGTAGGTTCCATGTTTTTATTGCGATAGAACACAATATTCAGTGGGCCTTGCAAAATCAGTCAAAATCCAGTAAAACACCCGGGAGCGAAGGGGGTTGCTTCAGTGAAAATGGCTGGAAGCGAATGAGTTAAGTGCAAGGTTTAGGATTTGGAACTGTGTTGACTTCATCATCTCTATTCAATGTTGGTGCCATTTATACCATTTTCTTACACTGTCTGGTCATGTATGACCTTTGTGGTGTTTTCATTTGTTCATTTGTGCACTGGAATAGGGAATTAAGACAACAAAAAAATTCCTGGCTTTTTTCCATGTCACTGTTCCGTATAAATGGTACAGACATGAAGAAAAGGTGGGAAAACGCCAGCTTATACAGGCAGTGTGACGGAGGGCTTTGTTTTTTTCTACTTTAATCCTTCCCAGATCCCAGCTTCCTCCGCCTTAAAGCCACTTCCTAAAGTTCCACTTCCTCGGCCCGATGACATCATGATGGAAATCAGATGAAAACATGAAGCTATTGTAAATAACAGGAGGTGCCCGCAATTCTCCCAGCTCACGTTAGCACCAACTTGTGGCCGGCGGCGGAAAAACCAACACAGATGATGACGCACCGCCGCATGGCGTCCCGCTCTAACCTGCGTAAGTTGAACCACATGGCACGGGGGCCTTACATATGTAACATGGGCCGCTTTAAATTGCACTAACTGCATGTTTATGTCGACCTTAACCTCCAAATTTCACCTGCTTGTGACCTCAGCGAAAGATATCCACGGTGATGTCAATGCCAAACGTGATGTGTGACTTATTTGACACATTTTGGGGGAGGGAAACCCCGAGCATCAAATTCACACGTGTGGACCATATGTCATGTGACTGGTGAGGCACAGAAGTAAACAGGACGCAGATGAAGCACTTACCACTAAATCAAACGGGCCAAGCCGGTCTTCAGTCGCGGGTCATCGTGTTAGAAGATTCGGAGATGTGAAAAGGTTTTTCGGATCCTCCTTTTGTGCTTCGCTGCTGGGGCGAGCTTGTGATCTTTGGTCCTCAGGCTACACAGTTCGTTTGGCCGCCCTGAGACGAGAGCAAACACACACATACGCAGACACAGCTGTCAAGCCACATTAGATCCAGAGTCACTGACGCGTCTGCAGTGCAAACAACATTAGGCAGACTGCAATGTTTCGCGGTCCAGCGAGAGACCAGAGGGAGCGCTTTTGTTTCGGAGCGACTCCGCAAAAAAAAAAAAAAAGTTGTCGGTTAATGACTTTTGCTCTTCGACGTTGCGATTGTCTAATCTCTGTTCGCCGTCCTCGTGAGGGCTTTTTGAATCAATGGAAGTGCATTTTTGTTTTTTCTGGAGAGCTCAGGAAGAAAAAAAAAAACTGAAGTGCATTTTTGTGTTAAAAGTTGCAGGCAGTATAGTCTGACCTCTAAAGAAAAGATCATCAACCGCGAAACGTGAAGGGAGCTCGGTTTTGTGCTTTTTGTTTTGAATCTGTGCAGGGTACATTGTCAGAAAGCTTAAGACTCAGTCTCAGGCTCAGCCATATGGTGGGGCCGCTTTGCTCTATCCAGCACAAGGTGTTTTGGATTTGTGAAGAAACTCAAGACTATCAAGGCCAGCTGAGGTCAAATGTGCCCCCCGAACCCCCTCCCCCCGTCTAAGAAAGCTTGGTCTCACCTGCAGGTCACAGGTTCTCCAACAAGAAAAACACCTGAAAGTCACAATTAAAAACATCCAAGAATGGCCAAGAACCAAAGAAAAGACGATTCGAAAGAGCATTGATGGCTTGAGAACAAAACGTCAGACTATTTGGAAGAGCTCTAATCCAAACCCTTGAAACATCTGCGAAGGATCTGAAATTTGCAGTCCGGAGGAGGAACCCTTAAAATCCGAGACATCTAAAGCAGAAAAACCTGTAGACAGGTGGAATTCTGTGTAACCACAAAATGAAAGCAATGCCGGATCGTTGTGAGCTTGAGAATTGTCTGGAAATGGTTCTTGCAAAGTTTTTTTTGGGAAAAAAAAAATCTTTGCGGGAGAGTGCTTAAAGAGCTCTGAACGACAGATTGAAGGGTTTTCAGGTAGCAGGTTTTAGTGATCCAGGTAAGAGGAACTTAAGAACACATTTGTCTGAAGAATCGTTTGTAAATAAGGCCCACTGGAATTCCAATAATAGCTTTGCCATTCTCTTTAAAGCTAACATGGGTTTAAATTGAATTGCCATCCTCTCCTTAATGAGGTTAGAAAAGTGAAAGCACTTCCAAACAGTAAAAAGGAAGTCTACTTTCATTTCTCGCCAGTAGACTTTAACAACCTGCCACATTTGGCCCAAAGGAACTCCAAATATTGCAATGACAGGCTGTTAAACTTGGCAGCAGTAAAAACACTTAAAACTGTAATACCAATGACCTTGATTACGACCAACAGGAGCTTAATGCCGGAGCCATTTATCCACGGACTAAATTCAACCCCCCCCCCAAAAAAAAAAAAAACATTGACCATAAGATCTTGACGTGCGGGGGATGTTGATGGGTGAGCTGTGAAAAATGCTGAACTGTGACCTGTTACAACTTATTCTGCTGTGTTGGGGGGGCACAGCTGTCAGTTGAATTAGTCGAGCGCGGATGCTTTCTAGGGTGAACATTTTTTGACTGGCTGTGGATCCGATGGTCAGAATAGAACGCCTGACTCAGATATTAAAACAATTACACAAAATAAAAATGAGAGGACTTTAAAAAAAAAAATACATAAATCAAGGACGGACTTTAGAGCCAAAGTCGCTTGCTGTATTTCTGTCAGTCATGTAGATGTTCAAAGTTCAAAATAATAATAAAAAAAATAAAATAATAATAATTAAAAAAATAAAGGAGAGCAATGATGATGACATGTCAAATCGGTAAAATTACCGAATGAACAATACTGAGCTCTCCAGAGAAAAAATAATAATAATGTTTGCTGTATTTCTGTCACAGTCATGTAGACGTTCAAAGTTCAAAATAATAATAAATAAAAAAAATAAAATAAAATAATAATAATAATTATTAAAAAAATAAAGGAGAGCAATGATGATGACATGCCAAGTCGGTAAAATTACCGAATGAACAATACTGAGCTCTCCAGAGAAAGAAAAAAAAATGTTTGCTGTAGTTCTGTCACAGTCATGTAGACGTTCAAAGTTCAAAATAATAATAAAAAAAATAATAATAAAAATAAAAATAATAATAATAATCTAAAAAATAAAGGAGAGCAATGATGATGACATGTCAAGTCGGTAAAATTACCGAATGAACAATACTGAGCTCTCCAGAGAAAGAAAAAAAAAATGTTTGCTGTAGTTCTGTCACAGTCATGTAGACGTTCAAAGTTCAAAATAATAATAAAAAAATAAATAAAAATAAAAAATAAAAATAAAAATAAAAATAAAAATAAAAATAAAAATAAAAATAAAAATAAAAATAAAAATAAAAATTTAAAAAATAAAGGAGAGCAATGATGATGACATGTCAAGTCGGTAAAATTACCGAATGAACAATACTGAGCTCTCCAGAGAAAGAAAAAAAAATGAAAAAATGTAGACGTTCAAAGATAATTTTGCAATGCTTTCTAAATTTTGTCCAGAGCTTCCTTCCATGCTTTTCAGTGAAAGTTCCATCTCTAGCTCCCCATATGCAGCTAAATACCGTGCTACTAATCCAGTAAATCCACCCTCTGTTAACCAAATGGAAACGAAGAACGCGTCCGTCCTTGAGCTGAGATCATTGCTTTTGTCTCAAGGGTAATAAAATTAATGACTACAGGATTCTTCAAGGTCAAAGTTAACGGTTGCACACTTTCGCTGGAATGTCCACAACGTGAGCTCCGTCAAGACTCCAAGGCGTTAAAAGACCACAGGGGATCTGCTTCAAGCCCATCTCATTACTAATTACAACACCATGTTGTTTTGTTGTCGTTTGGTTTTTACTGCAAGGTAAATTATTAACAGAACCCGGACCTCCCTAATCTCTACTTACCGTCAAGTGTGCGTGCCAAGTTTGCCTTGCTATAACAAACTCTGGCCCGTTTACAACAATGCCGTCGTTATAAGAGCAGTAAAGCCTTTAGCTGCACACTCTATAGCCTGCATTGTTGCAGAGTGCTGAGTGCTGCAGAACTTCCAAGCAAAAAAAAAAAAGAGGCTGTGGGATGTTGGGAGGTCCCAACAGTGACCTCTTTCACGCAGAGATTCCGGAAAAATGGCTGTCATGGGCTTTCACACAGAATTCAGCAAAGGTGGTGGGATATTGTCTTTTTTTTTTTTTTTTCTGGAGAGCTCAGTATTGTTCATCAACCCGATTTGACATGTCAGCATCATTGCTCTCTTTTTTTATTTTTTTATATTGTCATAATTGGAGTGACTTGTTCATGTTACATGCACACTCTGTTATTTACCTCCAAAGGCACAAAATTGGTGTGCAGAAGCCAGGGCCAAGAGGAAGAATGTATGCTGACTGATGTTTTTATAATCACGGCACTGGGAGAAAATTCCCAGTTCAAAAACCGGAATTACATTACCATAATTGTATTAATGTTAGGCAGAATGGTACACCAAGGGGTTCGAATGTCTCCCTTAACAGTCCTAACAGCATTGGGATTTGAATCTCATGAATTTGGGAAGCGGGACTGAAACCGAAACATAAGCCAATGCCAAGTGGAAGAATGCATGCTGACTGACACTTTTAAAATGCTGGTGGTAGAATCCAGAGAAAGGACTGTTACCGTTCACGCCAATGTGAAATTGTACCATAAAAATCCTTTAGGCAGCATAGTGCGCTAGCGGTTAGCACGTCTGCCTCAAAGTTTGAATGGTTTCTTCCTATTATTCCAGAAATGTGCACTTTCATTGAAGAATATAAATTGTCTGTAGGTGAGAATGCGAGTTAGCAGCAAATGGCGACATTTACAGGCATGTTTCAAAGGGTCTAATATTTTTTTGCTTTGATAGCAGCGCTTCCCAGACGTTTAGTGTTTTCATTTGCAGACCGGAACAGAGGATAATGAGATTTTCCAATTATTCTTGGTGGTTGGTCAGTGCTCCCATGCCATTAATATCTGCTGCTATTTTTGGTCCCTGCTGGCTTATCGGTTTGTCTTTCCGAATTTCATATCCTGAGGTGAAACACTCACGCATCCTTTTCCTGTTCTCGTCAAGCGGTGTTGATGGCCTAAATAAAAGCGGTCACTTTACATTTGATCTGAGTTCAACTTGTAAGAAGACGTCGCTTGACTTGATAATATGTTGTGTTTATGCGCGAGGAAAGGCTATTTTTGTCCGGGTATTGTTTGCTATCACGGATCATCAGGATGACCGTTCCATATTTTTGCTATCATCCTAAAACAACAATGACTTTGTCATCCAGGACTTCCTTCAGCATCACGTTGAGTAAGCTTAGAATGTCTGCTGAGAGAAATGATTTATCCACGGCCTCCAAACTGTGGTTAGGCAATGAAGAAGTTGTAACTCATTTGGAATTTCTGTTGACGCTTGATGTAAGTATGCACTCGTGAAATTATATCACTGGTGTCAATGTTATTTCTTCAGTTTAACGGCACACAAAAGGCTTCACTATTTTTAGCACCTGGAATTTTCGTGGGGCCGCAACAGAGCTTTCTGCGGGTTGCTAGAAGCCGCGAAGCAGATTATAGTATGAATAGACTTTAATTAGTCAAAAGTGACGTGTCGGATTGCGGAAGCTGACATTAAAATTTACAGCATCCTGTGACTTTGCCTCTCGTTCATTAAAAAGTTCCTGCTTTGATTCTGCGGCAGCCACCGAGGAAAATTCGGGATTCGGAACAGTCTTTTAATTGCAACGTTGAACGTTTTAAAGCTTGACAAAGTCCATCAATCCATCATTTTCCATATTCAAAACCACGAGACCTCATTTTGGGTCATGGGTGTGCTGGAGCCGATCCCAGCTCACTTTGGGCAACAGACGGGGTTCACCCTAGACTGGTTGCCAGTCAATGACAGGGTGCATGTAGATCAAGCATTCACACTATCATTCACAGCTATGGATCATTTCAAGTCTTCAATCAATTAAACTAACGTGCGTGTTTCTGGACTGTGGGAAACTGCACACAGGAAGGCCAGAACCAAGATTTGAACTTAGAACCTGACGTGCTAACCACTACAGGGAGTCCTCGAGTTACGTTCCTACGCTAGAGATGTGACTCGAATTTCGACGAATTTTATTTACCGTTAAAGGCGATATTTACATCAAAATGCTTTGTACAGTAATTAAAAAAAAAAACATATTTGTGTGATCCGGAAGAGCCAGAATCAATATTTTGTGTTTCTGCACGGACCTTCATTGCTGACGGACGGCAGAGCGGAGCTAATTCAAACAAACACGGAAATGTGACGCGCCTGATGGACGTCCGTTCCTGGAGGTAACAACAACACAACTTTAATTAACTTTAAAATGACGTGATTACTGTTGTAAATTAACGTTAAAAAAAAAAAAAGGTGGTACGGACAAGGCATGGGCGCCGTTAAGTCGAAAACCACATCGGTCACGTACGACGTACTTGAGAACTCGCTGTATTATTTTAACGAAAACGAGAGAATTTGCCTGCTAGCAATGCAAAAACGCAGAGACAAGCTAACGAAATTAGCATCGATGTTGCAGTACAACTTGAACTTGAACACAAATGCTAGCAACACATGCAGATAGAATATATAGCAATATTCATCATAGTCATTTTTTTGCCAGGAATTTCTTCCACCATCTTCCTGAAGTTCAAACCCCCCAAAAATGAGGCTGAACAACGCAATCAGTCTTAAACCTGAAACTATTGCTCAAATCTAAAACCAGAGCCCAACTGATTAATAGGCCGTCCGATTCCGCATCTCTGTGAAAATATTCCGTTTCCACGAGGCAAAAGTAACTAACATCTTATGGAAGCCACAAGAAACAACCATTAGCACATCCAAGAATCTTTGGCTCTTTGTGAAGAAAGAAGCCTCCTCCAGGCCAAGACCTTCCAGGCTGTTGCATTTGGATACGAGACAGGCATGTGGTTGACCCCTCCGCCCCCAAACCAGACCCAGGTCACGGAGGACTTTCAAACAAACTTATGCTTTGATTTACTGACAGAGAGTTGACCTTTGGCTAAATATTTTGAAACAAGCGCATATATGTTCTTAAGCAGACCAACACATGGAGACAAGGAGGCGACATGGCATACACAAAAAAAAAAAAAAAAACTGTGGAATCGCTAAAGTCAAATAGTATTCACATGACGTCACCGACCCCCACCTGTCAACCCAGCAGGCCTTTCGTAGGGCAAATTTTTCATTTGTTCACTCATTCCGGATTTTCACGAACCGCTTCACAATAGCGCATACGTGTGCCGTTCACGGGTGCAAAATTGGACGAACAGAGATGTGAAATGAAACTTCTAGATAGTATTCACATGCCGTCATTTGCCCCACATTGTGTGCCGGTCCATGGAATGTCGAATGGGAACGGCAAAGAAGTTTGAGCCACTAGCCGTGGCTAGCTAGCTCTGGCTAAAAATAGATTTGTGGTCAAGATGTTCGATTTTGAGACCTCGTTAAATACCCTCCTTAAGATTTCTTATTTTTCTTTCCCAGCAGCCCAAAAGTTGAAATTGTTGTTAAAGTGTACGAAAATAAGTGATGAATCAACAATGTTGTTGTTGTTGTTGTTTTTGTTGTAACATGCTAGCGCAAGTAGCTAGCGCGTTCAGGGGAACTAGCTACAGTACTTGGTTTGAAAAGTGTACGAAAATAAGTGATGAATTAACAATGTTGTTGTTTTTGTTGTAACATGCTAGCGCTAGTAGCTAGCACGTTCAGGGGAACTAGCTACAGTACTTGGTTTGAAAAGTGTACGAAAATAAGTGATGAATTAACAATGTTGTTGTTTTTGTTGTAACATGCTAGCGCTAGTAGCTAGCACGTTCGGGGGAACTAGCTACAGTACTTGGTTTGAAAAGTGTACCAAAATAAGTGATGAAATAACAATGTTGTTGTTTTTGTTGTAACATGCTAGCGCTAGTAGCTAGCTAGTTCGGGGGAACTAGCTACAGTACTTGGTTTGAAAAGTGTACGGAAATAAGTGATGAATTAACAATGTTGTTTTTGTTGTAACATGCTAGCGCTAGTAGCTAGCGCGTTCAGGGGAACGAGCTACAGTACTTGGTTTGAAAAGTGTACGAAAATAAGTGATGAATTAACAATGTTGTTGTTTTTGTTGTAACATGCTAGCGCTAGTAGCTAGCGCGTTCAGGGGAACTAGCTACAGTACTTGGTTTGAAAAGTGTACGAAAATAAGTGATGAATTAACAATGTTGTTGTTTTTGTTGTAACATGCTAGCGCTAGTAGCTAGCGCGTTCAGGGGAACTAGCTACAGTACTTGGTTTGAAAAGTGTACGAAAATAAGTGATGAATTAACAATGTTGTTGTTTTTGTTGTAACATGCTAGCGCAAGTAGCTAGCGCGTTCAGGGGAACTAGCTACAGTACTTGGTTTGAAAAGTGTACGAAAATAAGTGATGAATTAACAATGTTGTTGTTTTTGTTGTAACATGCTAGCGCTAGTAGCTAGCACGTTCAGGGGAACTAGCTACAGTACTTGGTTTGAAAAGTGTACGAAAATAAGTGATGAATTAACAATGTTGTTGTTTTTGTTGTAACATGCTAGCGCTAGTAGCTAGCGCGTTCAGGGGAACTAGCTACAGTACTTGGTTTGAAAAGTGTACGAAAATAAGTGATGAATTAACAATGTTGTTGTTTTTGTTGTAACATGCTAGCGCTAGTAGCTAGCGCGTTCGGGTGAACTAGCTACAGTACTTGGTTTGAAAAGTGTATGAAAATAAGTGATGAAATAACAATGTTGTTGTTTTTGTTGTAACATGCTAGCGCTAGTAGCTAGCGCGTTCGGGTGAACTAGCTACAGTACTTGGTTTGAAAAGTGTATGAAAATAAGTGATGAAATAACAATGTTGTTGTTTTTGTTGTAACATGCTAGCGCTAGTAGCTAGCTAGTTCGGGGGAACTAGCTACAGTGCTTGGTTTAAAAATAACCCATGATTCTTCACCTCAAATTCACAATTGATAAATGCACATAGCAACCAATAAAATCTGACAGTACATTAGACGCATGACTGTCCGTGTTTTGAGAACCATCCTACGTTTTCAAGTCATCCGGTGCGGGCAGTATCGAAAAATGTTTGTAATCCAATGAGGTAAATCTTCCGCATACGTGTTGCTTACGCAAGAAACGTTAGAGGAAGCTGGGGGTGACATTCGTCAATAACAAAATAACATTTGTTGTAAACTCAATAGAAGCAAAGCTGACTTCACTGGAAAGTTGCCCCACCGTAAGGGGCGGGCTCGCGATCCCGAGGTTGTTGACTTTGCAATCCAACCACCGTGGGAAGCGGGTACCTTTGCCAACTGACTTTGGGGGAAATAGGCAGACTATACCCTAAACTGATCGCCGGTCAATCACAGGGCACAGATAGAGATATACAACCATTCACACTGTTACTGAGTAGAACATGAACCCAAAATGATAAAAAATAAGATTTTAATTGAAAACATTGCCAATAAAAGTTTTCCGACGGCGACAGTTGACATGGGAAGAAGTCTTCCCATGTCCGAACAAACGAACCTTAGAGGTTTAACAGTGTACCGGCTGTCCTGGTTTGATGCCGGTAATAAATTGCTCAGATATACTTTCCAACGGTCACATCTGGCTTTGCTCCAATAACTCTGTACAATGAGTACAGTATTTGTCATATGTTTCTATTCATAAGTCAAGCTCTGTTTCTGTTCCCGGCTACAAAGTCCAAAAGTTGGCGTGAAAGCAAATCACAACTTGTGCTAAATTCCCGATGAGTGGGTGTGAATTTAAAGCCTGCATGTTTGCTCAGCTCTCAGACTTTTGACATGATCCACTCCAATCCTTTACATTTGGTATTCAATCTAAACAGAACACGTTGTGGTTTAGGAACGCATTATTTGACATGCACTCGACGAGCAACACTTTTGCATTCAAGGGCAAAAACAAATAAACATCGATTTGGAGACTTTCAATAAAACGCAGTCTTGTAAATCAAGACGCCAGCGTGACGCCGGCTTGTTTCAGAGTCCCGAATCAATCCCCCGCGTATCCTCGTGTGGTGGGGGGGAGGGAGGTCGGGGTTTTATAACCACAGGGCTGCGCTTGTCCTGCGGAGAGCGTGTTCTGCGAGCCCTGGCAGGTAATGGGAGGGTAATGGAGATATGCGATGGCGCTGGGGGTTAGGGCAAGTGCTTAATAGCCGCCAGATGTGCTCCTGATGCGAAGCAGGGCCGCATTGCTTTCATATGTAAATCACAAAGGGGCCGTTTTACTACACGTCCGCACGTGCAAAAAACGGCCGCAAACTCGATTTCTCAAGCAAACAGACTAACCAAGCACACCCTGGATTGTTTCTACCAAGCGGGGAAAAATGTAAACGCAGTTCATTTTTTAAATTTACTATGCACAATGTGATTCATCAAATTTGAGACGAATTGAGGTGGCTTATTTTGCATCTTTGAATACTATGACCGTGGTTACTGTGGCAAGGACCGTGAGCAGGAAAAATGAGTGGCCACAGCGAGAACAATTCTTTTCTGCTTGTGTTAACATTTTTTAAATGCCACAAATAAAAATGATCACGATATATAGTCTATACAGCAATGCAATTTTGTGAGCTTGGATCCAAGGCTGGCTTGGAGTCAAATCACAAGAAGGAGTCATGCCATGCCATATAACTGATGGAAAAACGAATGTACATCTAATTACCATGAACTTGGGAAGGGTTCAATCGAACCAAACATGTTTTTTATGTGATTGCTGGCTTCCCAAGAATCATAGGAACAGGCCGTCTTCCACTAACACTTCCAATACCATCACTTCAAACTTCATTTTATGTAATTGAATGAAATCTAGTGCCTACTATCGAGGATGGAGTCGCATCTTCACCCCGATGCTACTTACGCCAAAGTCCTCACATGGTTTTTGACATTCCTGATTCCTCTCCACGTTGCTGAAATCAACGCAGGCTTCAGATCATCAACACATAATCTCATCCGTTACATCGATCTTGGACGGCGGCCGGCGGCGCAACACGCTGCATCAATTACACGCCCGCCGCCGCCGCCTATTAGCCTGTGACACGCAACACGTGTTTGCCTTTTTCCGTGATTGGGTCTCGAGGCGTTGCCGTCTCCTTGAGGGTTCGTCCACAAGATTCTGAGGATGACATGTTTTCTACAAAAGGATGCCTTGTGAGCAGAAGGGAATTAGTAATGCCTTTCATACTGCTGTAAAAAAAAAAACATAATTTTCCACATTTTGTTCCTGTGTTGCTGTTCTGGAGGAGCAATTTTCTCTCTTTGGCGGTAGTATCAGAACCATTTTTAAAGGCTATTCTGCTGTGCCAGGAATGGAGGTGTTTTATGTCCTGGCAATGACATCTTCCATTTTGTGTTGATTGCAAGGTTTTTCCCGATTATCTGATGCGGTGTTGTGGTATGAAAGCATAAATATTTCTGGCAATATGACTGGATTCTATGTCCAGGTAGATATTTGTTGGATCTTCCGTTATAGCTTCGATGAGTCCATTTTTTTTGCAGCAGCTCTGTGTGAAAGAGGATAATTGGCACTTTAGTCCCTTTCACACTGTTTGATGTTCTGTGAGAAAGGCACTGACATGGAATAGGGTGTTAAAATCAACTTGGAAATGTCAAGACTTCTTAGGTAGCATCAAAAGTGTAAACAATGGTGGCTGTTTAAAAGGGAATAGATTGAGACTAGTCGATGTTATCTAAATAAGGGATGCCTGGTCTCTGCGTGAAACGACACACAGTTACGGCAATTTGCTGCCTTTGCTGGGTTCTGCCTGGTCTCTGCGTGAAACCACACACAGTTACGGCAATTTGCTGCCTTTGCCGGGTTCTGCCTGGTCTCTGCGTGAAACCACACACAGTTACGGCAATTTGCTGCCTTTGCCGGGTTCTGCCTGGTCTCTGCGTGAAACCACACACAGTTACGGCAATTTGCTGCCTTTGCCGGGTTCTGCCTGGTCTCTGCGTGAAACCACACACAGTTACGGCAATTTGCTGCCTTTGCCGGGTTCTGCCTGGTCTCTGCGCGAAACCACACACAGTTACGGCAATTTGCTGCCTTTGCCGGGTTCTGCCTGGTCTCTGCGCGAAACCACACACAGTTACGGCAATTTGCTGCCTTTGCCGGGTTCTGCCTGGTCTCTGCGCGAAACCACACACTGTTACGACAATTTGCTGCCTTTGCTGGGTTCAGTGTAAAAGGGCAAGATGGATAACTGCCAACTCAACTGTTACAGTGCCGACGCAGCAAACAAACCACAAGCCAACTTTAATTCTCCACTGCCGTCTCTGTACCTTTCACACAGGATAAAGCTGGAGAAAAGACTTTCAGGGGCGCTGTTAAATGGGCTCCATATTGTCACAGCAGGGACACATTAAGACGCTCGTCAAAGCAGCAATCAAGAATGTCAAGCAACGTCATTTAACACGGGGAAACGCTGAGGGCACAAAATCATGTTGGTGAACCTAAGAATGAAATGCAAGACAAACATTTCCACCAGTACCGTCTAGAAGACGTAAAAAGAAATGATAAATATTTTTTATGAGAGCTAGATTTTGCAAAGGGAGTCTCCAAAGATTCCATTGCTCGATAATTAAAAAAACAAAACATCACTATCCTGTCACTTTTAATTGCAACCGATACCTCCCAACTTACAACTTCCCAGACTGGCACCGTGGGAGTCGAAACAAGCATCCCCAATCAGTGCATGACCCTTGGGCTAAAAAAAAAGAGCAGCGCTAACAAGCATCCTCGGGACAGATGAAGACAAGACTGATGAATGGGTCGGCGGGGATTTGGATTGATTGATGTAAGGGGGGTGGGGGGGGGGGTTTGCTGCGGGATCTGAATACCTTAGGGAGGTCGCACAAGAGTCAACTGTTGCCAAGCAGCCTCGGAGGGGGTCAACTAAACACGCATTAACGCTCGTCCTATGCTATCAGCGTTATCTGATTGACTGGAGGAGCTCGAGCGTACTCAATTAAAAGGGGACCCCCTGAGAGCTTGATCTAGTGCTGGTGTTCATTTGACGCTCATATGTACAGTAGACCATTTATATAGACACACACACATACAATATATATATATTTTTTTTTTTTAAATAAATAAATAAATAAAATAAAAAAGAGAGAGAGCAATGATGATATGTCAAATCGGTAAAATTACCGAATGAACAAAAAAGGGGAAAAAAAGAAGAAGAAAAAAAAGACCATTTATATAAATGGATTTATTTATTTTTTGCTGACCATTCTTGCTGCTGTATTTTAGTCATGTATGGTTCATTCCCAACGGCGTACATACACATGAGGAATTTTTGCACATTGACTCTTTATTTTGATTCAAAACAATGCTGCTAAGTGCTAACTATGCTCGCATCTACAGTATTTCTATTGCAGTTGCCACAAAACTGCAGCTAGTCACGCTCAAGATATTTTTGCATTTTTATTTTTTAAATTTCACCAATACAAGACAAATAAAAGCTTATTCTACTACATTTCGGCGGTACCAAAAACAAGGGTCCGAATAATGGATAGACACTTTGACAAAAAAAAAAAAAAATGCAGTGTACCTCCTCTACCGCATCTGACTCAATTTTGGCTTTGGCGCGACGAGGTGTCAGCTTTTTTGTTTGCATTCCAACTGACAAGTCATCATTCACCGCAACGAGCTTCGCCAACACAACGGCGTGCAGCTGCACAGGAAAAAGCCGAACCCGGGCTCAAAACATAAACGCTGCCTCAGCTCTCCCCTCCCACAGCGCGCGTGGTCACAACATAAACTTTAGCAGTGACCAGACCGCGGTCAGGTCGGCCCTGCGCACTCAGCAGAAACAAATGAAAGTGAAACGGGAGGATTGTATAGAAAAAAACTAATCAAACACTTTTTTGTTAGTCATCAAAACAAACTGGGAAGACATTTCAAAACTACTATTATTTTACTCTACTATTATTAATCACTCAGTGAGCAGTTGCATGAGGGTGGAATAGTACTCACCAGTGTGTGGAGATAAATCATGTCCCGGTCAAACGCTCCAGAGAGCTCCAGGAACGCTGCACAAACTCATCATTTCCTCCGCAAAAACGTTGTGGAAAACGTCACAAACAAGCAGCCTTGACTTGTTTTCCCGGCTCGCTTTGCCGCTGTGGTTCAAGTACTAAAAAAAGTGTGTTTGTGTAGTCTGGGAAGAGGTGGTAACTTCCTCTCCAAGTTGGAGGCTGACTAACAAGAGCTCTCTCTCTCCTCCTCTCCTGGCTCCAGTGGCACTCAGAGCAGGAAAAAGCTGTCATGGGGGGGGGGGGGGGGGGGGTCGTATGTAGGAACAGCCTAAAATGGTCAAGCAAATCAGAGAGGGGGGTTACGTGTGTGTATGTGTCTATTGTTCGATGGAGGTATCAACTACAGCTGTGGTCCCCAACCTTTTTTTCCACCACGGACCGGTTCATACATGTCCACAACTTTGGCGGCGGACCGGCAACCCAGTGGTTGCTTGGCTGTTCGTCGGCTGATTAATAAAAGGCTACGACAACAAACGCAAGTCCACTACCATAACAAGGGTAACAAAACGCGACTGAGATAATTAGCATCTTGACATGTGTCAAGAGTCCGTCGTAAGCAGAAGAGAATCTGGTCACTTTTCAAAATAAAATATTTTTAAGCCTCGGCTAATCAATTAACCGGAAGTACAGTAAGTTTTTTTTTTATTCTTTCAACTGTGCGGCCCGAACTACTGAACTACAGGATATTTGCTGTGTTTTAGCAACAAAGAAACAAGCACAGGCTTGTAATGATTAACACATATTGAGTGACCAAACAGGAGCGGTGCTGACTTGTAGATGGTCCAATGATTGAATAGTTGCTGCACGGTTAGAACATCTGGGAATCGGAAGCAGAAATGTAAGCCATAGCGAGATGGAAGAGTGCATTCTGACTGATGATTTTTTTTAAGCCAGGTGGAGGGACATAGTCCAAGTCTTTAGACTCCTGGTGGTCTTGCTTAAGACTACATTCACACTTTGTTCCTGGCTGGGGCCGAAATTCAGTACAGGAATTTGAGGCGCGACCAATCTTCGGAACTTTCATCTGTATTCAAGTCTTAAAGTTACATTTTCTCACAGTCCGTTTTCAGCCCACGGTTAACCTGGTACACGGTTTAGTTAACTACAGCTAACTAAGTTTCTCATCTGCACCGTGAACTGGAAAAAAGGGATGTAACGATACCAAAACATCACGATAAGATAATTATCACGATATTGTGAGGAGGTTGGCGATATAAAAAGAGGTCACAATATTGTAAAAAAAAAAAAAAAGAGCTCATACTGAATAAAATACTTAATATTGAGGCACTTTACTTGCTAATGCAGGCAAACATCGAGTTCCTCCACATTCACTCACATATTACGTTCCCCTACATCTGACCACTATCGTGGATTTTAAACATAGAAGGGCCAAAACATGCATGTGAAAATTAAACTTCCCTTTAAAATTTATTTATTTTTTTTAAATAGCCACCAGAGGGTGCTAGAACTGCACAAATGGAAATCAACCTTACTTTGTTAACACATGTGCTGCTTTTACTATCGGGACATGACGTTGACGATATTGTGGACGTTTTCATATCGCGATATCACGATATAGCCGTTATCATTGCATCCCTACTTGCACCATCAAGAGTTTCTGTAATGTAAAGGACTTTCCAGTGATTTCAATTATGTCTGCTTTTAAAGTAAGCAACCCGTGTAACCACATGTCCCAATACTTTTGTCCATTCATCATTAACACATGACCTCTTTTTGACGAGCCACGTTTCATAAGCTCTTGAAAAAGATAAAAATAGAAACGTAACCAATGAATGGGGATGATTAACATGAATTCCGCTTCAACGAGCAGCCTGGTGTAATAAGTCATCCAGAGCTTCCCTTGAACCCGTCTGACGGTTTCAATTTAGTTGGCCTCATTAGCGGGTTTGATATGATGTGAATCACAAGGTTACAGCTTTCTTCGACATGCTCCAACATGATGTTCTACGCAAAACTAGCGCTGGTGCAAACTGATGACATGGAAGTGGGATACGTTACACTCTACACTTTGTGCCATCTGAGCTGTAAATCTGACAAAGTGTGACAAGGACTTGTATTGAAGCCATATGCTTGCGGGTGTAGGAAAGGAGCTTCTTAGGAGGGCTACAAACTTTTTATTTCGGGTTATTGGGGGACATAGTATGGAAAATGGACTTTTAATGGCTTGTATACAAACATCAAATGCGACATTAAACAACAAAGTCAACCTTTTTTACAATCTCACTGATACAGTACGTAACAAGAGGCGCTTATTTATAATGGAATTTAAAATCCTTCTCCTTGAATAAAAAGTCATACAGAGCCGGGCATCATTTTAGCCTAAAGAGCTTGTGGTGGCTTAGAATGCTACGTTAACAGAGCTTACATTTACTAGCTGTATCTAAAAAATATATATATATATATATAAATGCAGAATGAGATGTAGAGCCATTAGCTATCGTACTCTCTTTCTTTCTTCAAGAGTAAACTTAAAACTTTTCTGTATGTGGAAGCTTGACCAAGACCTGGCTCATCTCTCAGCTATGCTACCATTAGCTTAAACTGCCGGGAATCTCCCTCGACGCACCCAGCATCCCCCTTCCTCTTCTCTATCAATCTCACATCATTATTTATGTAACGTATGTTACTTTGTTTTTCTTTGTCTTTCTTGTTCATGACAAAGATCTGAGTGCGGTCGTTCAATTCTCAGTTATTTTAACCAACGGTTAACCCCTAAGCGTAGCACCGGTTTAACTATTAGCCCGTCGTTAGCTAACTGACTGTTAAATATACGTTGTTCAAAACATGGTCAATGGAAAATAATCATGGTTTGATATGTCCTCATGTAACCTCTTATATAAGGATATGTTGTTGTCCTGAACTGTTGTACGAGTCCAGGTGCCCAACAATCTGGGCACAAGGGCGGAATCAACCTGGGAACTCTTAAGTTGAATGCCTTGTTTATACTACGGTCCTCCCTGCTTCGGAAACATGTTTTCGAGGGAGCCTGGGAGAGGGCTTGGCCAGCCCGATTTTCTCACGCTCACCCCTTTTTGTTAACGAATAAAAGACGGAGCGGCACACGGGTTTGGGTAGAGTCAGCTGAGGGAAGCGTACGTTCGCCCAGCCGTTAAAGCAGCTCGTTCTACCCGGACCGTCGGCGCTCCGGTTTAGTGTCAAGGTAAGCGCTGATGATGATCATATTATGCTGCTTAGCGTTGAAGTGTGTTGATTGCTGTTTGCGGAGAATAAAGGGCACAATTATTCTAGCACAGTGTATCAGTCTCTGTGTATTCGTTGTTGCCGCCGATCACTCACGATCCTGTATAAAAATATAAACGTGAAGTAGTGTTTTCCACATTGTTTGTCACCGATTAGCACCAATACATCACACAATTTTTCATTTTCTTTACTTCCGGTTTTGCGGAGAAAAAAAAGAAAAAAGAAAAACATACTCGGCACTCCTAGAAAAAACTAAGCAGGATTTTTGTCTGCTGAAACGAAAAACGTAATTCAGCGGATCGTTGACGTTAACTGGTCAGGGCTGACAGAAAAAAAAACATTCCAATGATGTGGCCAAGAAGCGGAAAAATACAATTTGGGCCGAGATAGTAAAGGGAGTCAATGCCAAGGGAGTAGCATCAAACCCATAACAAGCTCTCTCTTAACTTTACTTAACTTGAATCATGAAGGCAGTGTTAGCCACGGATGCCATCTTGAGATTTAACCACTGTTAAAAAATTTGCTGTTAATTTGATCTTCACAGACAGATTTTTTATTTTTTTTTAAATCCGTAATACTATTGTTTTGATTGTTAAAAGGTAAAACTATAGTATTGTGAGTCATTCTGTGATCACTATCCCTCTTGTCCCTGGGGCAGATTTATAACCGTGGTGGAACTGAAGGAGGGGCGGATATGCAAGAGAGAAGAAAGGAAGTTCCCGCCAGGATGAGGAGGTGAGACTGAATCTTCACCAGCAACGAGAGAGGTCTAATTACAGGGCACCCAGAGACTTTTCCTGAATGATTCCAGACAAAAGAGGTGCAACTTGCCGTTTAGCGTAACGACTTATCACCCCGCCCTGATAAGCGTTGGCGAAGGCGTACGGGAAGGAGCCAACGAATGCGGAGGGTCTGTCGGCAGGTTGGAGATTTAAACAAGATACCAGGAACAAAAGACAGCCACGTTCAACCCGTGATAATATTTGCTGGCCTTTTATGAGTCGCCCACTCGTTTTACAAACACAGCTTTTGCTTGATAATGCGCACCCGAGGGAGTGACGAAAGCCCCGACAAAAAGGTGGGCTCGGCCGCCCGAGATGAAGCGTAATGACGCGATGGGATGATTGAAAGGAAATGAAATGCTTGAAAAAAACTCCCACTCGTGCATGACGCATCCGAGCTGAGAATGTGAGGAAAGGCTCCCCCGGGAGAATGACCTTGATCGGTCTTTAATCAAAAACACACGGCTGTGGTTGATAGACGGGCTGATAGCTGCAGGCCGGATGAATGGATGAGCGGTTGGGCTGGAAGATAAGATGGACAAATGGAAGGAAAGACTGATGGACAAATGATTAGGTGGATTTGATTTGACAAGAGAAATGGCTGTGTGGCATATGGATGGAAGTTGGCTGGACGGGTGAATGGATGGAACAATAATAATAATAACAAAAAAAATAGGTGGATTTAACGGAAGGATGTCTGGACGACGGACGGTCATGAATGCAAATGAGTGGGATGGATGGAATAATAATTAGCTGGATGTATGGATGAACAATAAGTAAATAGAGTAATAGCTGAATAATGGATGAATGTTGGGGAAATGACTGAATAGATGGAAGGATGATGAGGTGGATTTAATGGAAGGATGGCTGGAAGAATTCAACAATGCGGATGAAAGGATGGAAGAAAGTGGACGACGGATTCCAGGATGGAACAATTTAAGAATGGTTCCATCCTGGATAAATGAGCAATTAGGCTGGATAACCAGAAGAATGGACACCCGAATAGATAAGTTGCATTACATGAACGAATGGACAGACGGATGGATGTTAGAATGATTGCTGGATGGATGAATGGATAACACAATCATTGGCAGAATGGATGGTTGGAATATTGATTACCTGGATGGATGGATGGATGGATGGATGAATAAATGGAACAATAATTAGGTGAATGATACATTGATTAGCCTGATGATTGATGGATGGATGGAAGGACGGATGGATAGAAGAATGACTGCTGGATGGAAGAATGGATGCAACATTAATCAATGGATAAATGTAATATTAATTAGCTGGTTGGCTGGATGGATGGATGAATGGATGGATAGAAGGATGGATGAAAGAATGATTGCTGGATGGATGAATGACACAATCATTAATAGATACTGTACATGTAATATTAATTGGATGGATGGAAGAATGATTGCTGGATGGATGAATGGATGACAATCATTGGCAGAATGGATGGATGGAATATTGATTACCTGGATGGATGGATGAATAAATGGAACAATAATTAGGTGAATGATACATTGATTTGCCAGATGATTGATGGATGGCTGGATGGAAGGATGGATGCAACAATAATCAATGGATAAATGTAATATTAATTAGCTGGATGGATGGCTGGATGAATGGATGAATGGATAGAAGGATGGATGAAAGAATGATTGCTGGATGGATGGATGAATGAATGACACAATCATTGGCTGAATGGATGGATGGAATATTGATTACCTGGATGAATAAATTGAAAAATAATTAGCTGAATGATACATTGATTAGCCAGATGATTGATGGATGGATGAAATAGCAACACTGCAGAAATTGCAAAAAAAAAATTTTATTGTAATTTATTGGTCTAACTTTGGGGGGTCCGGTGCTAGCCACAAAATTATAAAAAAAAAAAAATCGCAATTCTGGGCTCTTCGATATTGCCGCGCCGGGAACCCATTAAGCAAAATCTGCCATTTTTCAAGCGCTTAAAAAAAAAACATTTTAGGTCCAGCAGCAGTTGCGCATGCACGACTCCTAATTCCGTGCTAAGAACGTGACGAGGGCTCACTGAATGAAGGATCCAATCTGTGTTAAATGAAAAACACACGCTGCTGCTATCAAACTGCAAACACGTGTTTGCTGGACAACCTTGGCTTGCCTGGCGTGACAATGAAGTTCCGAGCACGTTAACGGTGGGAGTGACAAGGAAAAAGAGAACAAATGTTTCTTTCACCTTGGCACCGACAAAGACGAAAATGTCCTTGGAAAAACTTGTCCGTGAATCTCACCTCCACGCCAGTGCAAGAAAACACATGTCACACATGCCCCCCCCCCCCCCGAAACAAAAAAAAAAAAGCACAGAGGAGGCATCTGCCAGGAGAGCTTTATGGGACAGATGGGAGTTGAGAGCAGGGAACTCCCGTGCACGGAATCTGTTTTGCAATCATAAACTCTTCTCCATCTGCATTTGGGACGATCCAGCACACGAGCCCACAAACACGGCGTCAATCAAAACTCAAATGTAGAATTTTGAACACATCTCACACTGTCGTTCCCCTCGCATTATGACAGCCGCTTGTCACGAAGCCTCAAAACACAAAAGCTTTGGACGTGTCACATTCCTCCTGCTCAGCTTGTGTTTAAAAAGCTTAACATTCTTTGGAAAGTGGGAATATTACTCGAATGTTCCCCCAGCGCGTCGATAACGCTCTGCGGTGACGTCTCCGCTATTTGTTGGACTTCAACTGTCAGGCCACACACGTGTGCCTTCTTGATGTCTCAAAGGTTTACATTCTTTATCATCAGGTTAGGAGAACTTCAAATTGAATTTTCATGATCAGGCTGGAGTATGGAGGGATGGAATAAAAGATGGATGAATGAATGGAATGAATGGCGGGAGGGTCAACGCTTGCGTGATCTCTTCATGAGGATCATTGGATGGATTGAGAAAAGTAATTAGCTGGAAAGTGATTGGACGGATCAATAAATAGACCTGGTAGTGGAAGAATTAGTGGATGGATGAAACAAAGATATGATGAATGGATGAATGATTTGATTCATGGATGGATGGATGGAAGTTAGGAGGTGGATGCAACAATGATCAGATGAATGGATGGATGATTTGATGAATCAATGGTGAAATGGATGGATGGATAGTCAGAAGGACGGATGGATGGATGGAAGTTTGAGTAGTTGGATGCAGCAATGATCAGATGGATGGATGAATGGGTGATTTAATGAATAAATGGTGAAATGGTGAGATGGATGGATGAAGTATGAGTAGTTGGATGCAACAATGATCAGATGGATGGATGAATGATTTGATAAACAGATGGCTGGATAAATGAATGGATGATTGGACAGATGGATGGATGGGTGGGTGGTTGAGTAGACGGATGGGCGGACAGATGGAAGTTAGTAGTTGGATGCAACAATGATCAGATGGATGGATGAATGGATGGATGGGTGCTTTAATGAATAAATGGTGAAATGGTGAGATGGATGGATGAAAGTATGAGTAGTTGGATGCAACAATGATCAGATCAATGGATGAATGGTGTGATAAACAGATGGCTGGATAAATGAATGGATGGATGGATGGATGATTTGAGGAATAAATGGTGGAATGGTCAGATGGATGGATGGGCGGACAGATGGATAGATGGAAGTTAGTAGTTGGATGCAACAATGATCAGATGGATGGATGAATGGATGGATGGATGATGTGATGAATAAATGGTGAAATGGATGGATGGGCGGACAGACGAATAGATGAAAGTTTGAGTAGTTACATACAACAATGATCAGATGGATGGATGAATGATTTGATAAATAGATAGATGGATAAATTAATGGATGATTGGACATATGGATGGATGGGTGGGTGGTTGAGTAGACGGATGGGCGGACAGATGGAAGTTAGTAGTTGGATGCAACAATGATCAGATGGATGGATGAATGGATGGATGAGTGCTTTAATGAATAAATGGTGAAATGGTGAGATGGATGGATGGAAGTATGAGTAGTTGGATGAAACAATGATCAGATGAATGGATGAATGATGTGATAAACAGATGGCTGGATAAATGAATGGATGATTGGATGGATGGATGGATGGATGGATGATTTGAGGAATAAATGGTGGAATTGTCAGATGGATGGATGGGCGGACAGATGGAAGTTAGTAGTTGGATGCAACAATGATCAGGTGGATGGATGAATGGATGGATGGATGGATGATCTGATGAATAAATGGTGAAATAGTGAGATGGATGGATGGGCGGACAGACGAATAGATGAAAGTTTGAGTAGTTAGATACAACAATGATCAGATGGATGGATGAATGATTTGATAAATGGATAGCTGGATAAATGAATGGATGATTGGATGGATGGATGGATGGGTGGACAGATGGATAGATGGAAGTTAGTAGTTGGATGCAACAATGATCAGATAGATGGATGAATGATTTGATAAACAGATGGCTGGATAAATGAATGGATGATTGGATGGATGGATGATGGATGATTTGAGGAATAAATGGTGGAATGGTCCGATGGATGGATGGGCGGACAGATGGATAGATGGAAGTTAGTAGTTGGATGCAACAATGATCAGATGGATGGATGAATGGATGGATGGATGATGTGATGAATAAATGGTGAAATGGTGAGATGGATGGATGGGCGGACAGACGGATAGATGAAAGTTTGAGTAGTTAGATACAACAATGATCAGATGGATGGATGAATGATTTGATAAATGGATAGCTGGATAAATGAATGGATGATTGGATGGATGGATGGATGGGTGGACAGATGGATAGATGGAAGTTAGTAGTTGGATGCAACAATGATCAGATAGATGGATGAATGATTTGATAAACAGATGGCTGGATAAATGAATGGATGATTGGATGGATGGATGATGGATGATTTGAGGAATAAATGGTGGAATGGTCCGATGGATGGATGGGCGGACAGATGGATAGATGGAAGTTAGTAGTTGGATGCAACAATGATCAGATGGATGGATGAATGGATGGATGGATGATGTGATGAATAAATGGTGAAATGGTGAGATGGATGGATGGGCGGACAGACGGATAGATGAAAGTTTGAGTAGTTAGATACAACAATGATCAGATGGATGGATGAATGATTTGATAAATGGATAGCTGGATAAATGAATGGATGATTGGACGGATGGTTGGATGGGTGGACAGATGGATAGATGGAAGTTAGTAGTTGGATGCAACAATAATCAGATGAATGGATGAATGATGTGATAAACAGATGGCTGTATAAATGAATGGATGACTGGACGGATGGATGGATGATTTGAGGAATAAACGGTGGAATGGTCAGATGGATGGATGAAAGAATCTTGCCATCGAAACAAAATGTCTCTTTAAGACTAATGTGGTATGTATTTAAAGAAATGTACTTTTGTGTGAATCTAAAGGATCACGTACCCATTGACCAAAAAGCATGCGTTTCCCATATCACACATAATAATACACAGTGTAATATACCACCAAGCACACATCCCAGAATAATCAAGAACAACTGTGTTTATGGTTTCCTTCTTAGAAATGCTGAAAACGGCGGAGCAACTAGTTTCTATTTTAGACAAAAAATAACATGCATACATTTTCTGCCATGATGTTTGGCAGACATTGCAACAAAAGACAAAAAAGTCCCATTTAAGAATTGCATCAAACGCTATCAAGCACTCAGCAGCTCCCTTTTGCACAAACATTTCAAATGACACATAAAGAGCTTTAAGTGGTCATGTTGGCCGCGCGTGAAATGAAAGTCGTGCCGCCAACTGCCGCATTTGGAACGCTTGCATGGAGAGAATATTACGGGGCCGTCCGCCACCGCCGCTAACACTTACACTGTGTCAAATTGGAGGCCAGACACCGTAGAACAGCCAGGCTAGCAATTATGGTTTGATGGCGGCACGGCTCCCAGAAGCGAGCCGGAGCTTGCAACTTTTGTTTGTGTGAGCTGAGAGAAACTCGCATAAACACTGAGGGAGGCCGATAGCAGCTGCCGACACCCCTTTAGCATATTTAGGCTAATCTGCATCTTTGGCCACAGACGTCGAGTCCTTTTGTTTGGAGTCTAGTCTTGTCTAACGGTCTAATAGAAAACACAAACACAACGACATGTGATCATTTGTCATGCAAGGCAGAATCGAAGTTTATTGAAGGCATTTAACAAAGAATTCAAGGGCCTCGCACCAGAACCTTGTGGCACACCACATATATTGACAAAATTGGCAGTGCCTTGAAGATTTTAAGGGGTTTACACATGGGCAATTGGCAATAGAATATAAACTTATTTTTGGAAAGGGATTGAGACCTCCAGTGAACAATGCAAAAAAAAAAAAAAACTTGCCGCCCCTAAAATGTTTAGAATTTCATATAATGAATTGTTTAAACTGTAAGTATACCGCAAACTATGAGGCCAAAACAGTTTACTGTCATTTCAAACTCAATTTACAACATTGACCTCAAATTATTCACTTAGCTCCTCCACTCTTAAAATTGTTGCCTTTCTTTCCCTTATTATTGACGTAACAGGCTGAGTTTTATTCGTGCAGTTTTAGTCAACAAAAATTGTCGTTTTAGTCGAGTTTTTATACCCCTGTGTATTTTTTTTGTCAACAGATAATGTTGACCATTTCTGATCTAAAATTATGTCACATAAAATGTTCTCTCATCTTTTTGATGAAAAACAACTTGACACACAATTACAGTATATCAACAAGTGGCTACAATGGCTCCATGCTATTAGCTAGCAAGTTAGCCAGTAGTTAGCGGTCGGGTTAACATTATTGTTGGAACATTATAGCTGTTGGATTAATGTTACGTTCAAACTATAATTTACTTTCCCTTTTTTTTTTTTAACCTTTCACCTTGAATCCACTTCCTGCCTGTCTCATGTTTGTGGATGTTGCACTCTCGAAATGCATATTTGAAAAGGGGGCGTGTCACCGTATCACATGACAGTGGCACGGAGGCACAGAGACAAAAATTTTACAAAATCATATAAATTTCGTCTCGTTTTTGTTCATGAATTAAAATGTCCATAGATTTTAGTACACTGATTTAGTCCCAGCTTTTGTTTATTAATGAGGGTTTTAGTCTAGTCCAGTTTTAGTCCGGTGAAAAATGTGTGTTGATGGAACACACCAGTGCTGCCACTGGGAGCAAACGAATTAAGAAGATGTTTGACAGTCAGGATGATCTCACGGTTGCTCTTAAAATCGGTAAACAAGCAAATGTTGATCCATGGCAAGAAATGAGAATCGAATGCTGTGATCTCATCAGTGACTGCAACGCCTTTTGTTGCTTGTTGCACAGACCTCGTGTTCTCGTCCCAATTTTGACGCTTTAATCATCGTTTATTGCCACATTGGAATCTGTCTGTTTTTTTTTTTTTTTACTGTGAAGAGTCACTTGTTGGAACGAAACCCTCCGCCTCGTGCCTCAGGCCTGCGAGCTGTTTTCTGGCAAATGTCTGGTCGCTGAGAGCATCTCGTGATTGTCTTTCTCCGGCTGAACAAAAGATGTTTTTCACACGTCGGGGTTCACAAAGTGCACAGAAAAATCACAACAGCGAGATCCGAATGCGGGGATTTGGTTATAACCCAGAGAGCGTCTAAAGAACCATAATGTTCACCCTGGCTCTTTTTGACGTTCCCAAGCTCCTGCAATCAGCATAAACGCATCCAGACCAAGTGAAGTGAGCATCCACTCTCCCACACACTTGCACTAAAAATAAAAGCTGTTATTTACGAGTGCTGAGAGACAAATTCAAGTGAACTGTAGCTTTTTCTTAATGACACAGAAACATCATCAAGACGACGAGAAATGCGCCTGTTTTCGCCGTTGCCTCGAAACTGCAGGAGAGTGCGTGAGGGCTGTAATCGGATTTAATGGCACGCTTGCACGCACAGCAGCTGATGCGGACCGCCGGGCCGGGCCGGGCCGGGCCCCGGTTGCCAGTCAGCGCCGGCTGACCGCGTGTCAAAGTGCAGGTTTTACCTGACAGCGCATTCTCTGGAGGACAGGACCCGACAGGCCGGCCGGCGGGAGCTCCAGAGGAACCAGATGTGAGTTTCAGGCGTGTAAAGCGGAACTTTTTTTTTTTGGGGGGGGGGGGGGGTGGAGAGAGAGAAAGGGACCTTGACTGTCAAAATCCATCACGTCAGCTGTAAAAACATAAAATAAAAAATAAAAATAATAATAATAATAATAAAAAAAATTATATATATATATATATATATATATATATATATATATATATATATATATATATATATATATATATATATATATATATAGTGGTTACTGAGCTATTAAAATGTTTTCTCCAACAAACAAATCTTTTTGCCACAGATGGCCATTAGCCACTCCAGTGGACACTAGTGTCGTCTTGACATACAGTACATTGCCATCCAGTGGTCAACGGTTGTAAGTGCAAAAAATAAGACCGACAATAACACGTGCAACAAAGGAGTTAGTGCAGAGGTGGGCATCGAGGGCCGAAGTCCTGCAGGTTTTGCATGTTGCCCTTCTCCAACACAGCTGATATATGATCAGTTCATCAGCAAGCTCTGCATAAGCCTGATAACGACCCTGTCGATTGGAATCAGCTTGGGTTGGAAGTGAGAAACCTCCAAAACCTGCAGGACACCGGCCCTCGAGGACCGAAATTGCCCACCTCTGAGTTAGTGTCTCCTTTTTATTCCATGTGTGGTTGATCATAAGTCCACTAAATTGGACTTTGGACATCATTGTGTCATGTATTGTGACTACAAACTGAATATGCATTAAAAAAAAAATTGTTGCTTTAAATCATCATTTAATTTTTATTATAGCAATATTTTATGGATTTGAGTCCTCATATGAGAGTAAGGATCCTGGTCAGGTGCAGAACATGCTAGCAAAACCTACAGGATAGTCGACCATATACCGTTTGACTCAAGTGGGGATGATGGGCAGTCAGGCAGTGATTATTAATAGTTGCCAGAAAAAATTAAATTACTATCTTTATTTCATAAAAAAGTTCATTTGTCTTTGGGTAAATGTTTTTGCAATACACGTAGTAGTTTTGAAATAGTAGTTAAAATTTGTGAACACAATGTTAAAAATCAAACAGACATTTTTAGTTTTCTTACAAACATATTTCATCAGTTGCACATTATCCACCCTAGTGGACATGTCACCAACTCCTTGAAAAAAAGAAAAAGAAAAAAAAAGAAAGATTTTTTTTCCATGCCTAAAGAGTAATAAAAACAGTTGAGAAAATCCTGATGTAGGTTATCATAGTTTTGTATGGTAGCCCAAAAACAGCCACGCAGAGCACAATCAAGACGAGCATTTTTGTGTTGCCTTATTCCAAAAGGCATCTGCTTCCTTTAAGCCCCATGTAATCGTTCAACACTTGCCGACTTCCTGTCGCCACCCTGCCAACCCGTTCCTTCTTCCCCTCCCTCCGCTGCATGGGAATTGTTGACTCACGGTTCGAGTGAAACAACACTCTGGGGGTCGAAGGCGACTGCTGCGCCGCGGCCCGTGGAACGGAACAAACCCCTGCGGTTGCGGCCAACGGCCGTCCACACTTGTGACAACAGACTAGCGAAACAAGAAATAAAGACACTATTTGTACTCACAAATATATATATACATATTTTTTTTTTTAAACAGCTTGTTAAGGGCCTCCTATCATTACTGGCTAAGAGACTAGTTGGTGACCTTAAGACAACACAGATGTTTCCACAACATCTCCTGGAGACGAGCCAGGTTGCCAGGGAGTCCTGGCAAGTTTTTTTCCGAAAACTTTTGGAGACTTTTTCAAGTTTTCAACAGGTCTCAGAGATGTCGCGGAACTTGTGGAAAAGTCTTCCCAGTCGCATTCAGAATTATGTCCTTTTCCTCCCCATTCCTTCCTCACAGGGATGCTTGACTCAATGAGCTATTTTTAGCAGTAAGAAGATATTTTGTCTATAATTAATGTGATAATTATTTTTTCATGAACAATTAATACTTTTAAAACAAATTTTGCCACTTGATGTCGACTGAAGATGACATGATCACCTGTGCTGAGGAAGTCGTTAACGACCAATCATGGCTCACCTGTTTTGTGGGTTTGGTCAGCAAACTGAGGCATGATTGGTCGCTACCTTTTCCTCAGCACAGGTGATGTCATCTTCAGTCGACAGCAAGTGGAAAAATTTGTTTTTAAAGGTAGTAAGTGTACATGAAAAATAATGAAGTTATCAAATTAATTATAAACAACATTAACTTTTACTGCTGAAAATGGTTAAAAGTTCTAAACTATTCTTGATGGAAACAAGCTAGTGTGACCTTTGCAAGTCAAACAAACATTTCTTGACTATAATATGTTATTATATGTGGCCTCAGTAGTCTCAACATGATAATCCGATTAATTATAAATTTGTGGAATATGAGTTAAGCAGCAAAATCCAGCCATTTTTATCCATCTCAGAAGGCAGCCATTTTTGCAGAGTGAAAATAACATCAGAACTTCAGGAAACCGGTGAGCTGTGATTGGTCGTTACCTGAGCCCTGAGGAACTGTGATGTCATCTGCAGTCGAGAGCAAGTGGCAAAATGGTTGCCCCTTGAGATGGATAAAAACTGCTGCAATTTCAACCAGAATGCTGTATTTAGACAAGTGGGGCTGCATAGATCATATTTTATAAGATTTTTTGGGGGGTTGACTTCCCCTTTACATCATTTGCTCCAAAAAACGTATTAAAACGTTCTATTTTAAATATTGCCATGGCCCAAAAACATATTTTTACATAGATAATATTTTATAAGATTTTTGGGGGGGTTGACTTCCCCTTTACATCATTTGCTCCCAAAAACGTATTAAAACGTTCTATTTTAAATATTGCCATGACCCAAAAACATATTTTTACATATACATATTTTTTTTATGCTAGAGCATACAGAAGGCTTTGATGCAGCTTCTGGCCTGAAGAGGTGGCTAAAAGCAATGGTAGTTATTACAAAACACGGCCAGCAGGTGGCCAGAGAGTATAAGAGATCACCCATGTTGCAACAAGCTCTTTTTCCACAGTGTTTTTAACAGGCTTGTGAATAATGACGAAACTTAGCTATATTCTAATGCTAATTGCTGTCAAACGGAAACAGTTACAAAATATCTTTTTTTTTCCTGATTGAAAAAAGAGACTCCAATATTTATTTTGGGAAATTCCATGTTTTTATATAATATTCTGTGGACCTTGCAAAATCTGTCAAAATCCAGCAAAACAGCCGGGAGCGAAGGGGGGTTGCTTCAGTGAAAATGGCTGGTAGGGAATGAGTTAAAGAGGAAAAACAAGAGTGCGACATCGGCTTTGTCAGGCTGCATGTACTTTTCAAAGACTTTTCGTCTGTCACCGTCTCCATCTTCAAACACGGCCAGAACCCTTTTCCAGGTTCAAACCGGTTAATGATTTACGCGTCCCCCCCCCCGTGTCGAGGCAAGATCTAACTCGCACAGGACGCTTCTCATTTTTTCCAGAGTATGGCGAGCTAATGTTTCCCCCGGCGCAGCCAGGTGGATATATTTACACCATTGAAACGGAGAGCGCCTGTGATGGTGATTCATTGGATACATTTGGATTTTAGCATGTTAGTGGTGGATAGCGCTGCCATTTATGTCTACTAAGAGTACTGTTCCAATACAGAAAGCCAGTTGAGGTCACATTAAGGCTACGTTGTCAATTGTTATTGGGCAAAAACATGACTTTGATAGCTCAGGGCAAATCTTCACCTTTTTTGTCCGTGGTAAAAGTAGAAAAAGTAACGCTGAATTGAATTTCCATAATAAGGCCTTTAGGGTTTATCTGTCAAATGTAATTGCACTCCTATGTATCGTGAATACAGAAATTATAGTGAAATGCGATGATTATAATCTTCAACATGGACATTACTGCCAAAGTCTGTCAGGCTCATTGTTAAGTCTGACTCTGCGGACCGACAGTAGACGATCGTGACCTAACTTGTTGCATAGCCAAAGATGAAGCAGAAATGTTTTTGTACAGAAAGTTTGAGACGTCAATGTTGTTGAGTGGTTAGCGTATACGTCTCACAATTCTGAGGTTGGGGGTTTAAATCTGTGTCGCGTTCCCCGTACTTTTTTCTCCAGGTACTCTGGCAACCTCCCACATTCCATGTTGAAATCTCTTAAGACTTCAGTTTCACACTTACTTTATAGAGTAGCTTTTTCCACATTGGCTGGAGAAAAATACTAATGTTTCCTGTTTAGTACACCCCGAACCCCCCCCCCCCCACCCCCAATTTTGTCGCGTAAAGCCGGTAGGGCTGGCCAATCAATCGTGATTTCAACTTCGGCTTCTCATGATCTTAAAAAAACACACATATACATAACATAAGAATCATGTTTATTAATCGGGATTTCAATATCAATAAAAACAATCTTTTTTTAAAAAAAAAATTATTTAGCTGACCTGGCAATTTTCCAGGTTCAGAGGTGTACAAGTATTACATTGAAAGTGATTGTCACTGTTCGACAAGTATTTTTTAACTTTACCCTTTGTGCGATTTTAGTTTTTGTATTTCCAGCTCTCTATGCAACTGCCAGAGCATTCATTGTTGCATTGACAAAAAAAAACACATCTAAACAAAAAAGAACTTACTGTATTTTTTTTATTTATTTTTTTTACTTTTCACAACTTTGTCACATGAAGCCAACCATGCAATTGTCAATACTTGGTGGTTGCCGAAACAGAATTGTAAACAGCCTGTGTGTAAGCAAAAAGTATTTTATATGCCACCCTTTGCGAAATTGCGAAAAGAGAACTCGACCTTGAAGGTCTACTAAGTCTCATCTGCAAAAAAAAAAAAATATACAAAAGCAGCTATGAAGTCACGAAATACGCGACTGTCATTCTCAGATACACTAGAGCTCGCAAGGAAGAAGAAAGAACGCTAGTTGACCTTCAGATTTTTGTGTGGTTTATTTTTCCAGATCGCAAGGTCATATAGCCCCTTTTACCACTGCCTTTAAAAAAAAAAGAAAAAAAAAAAAGGTAATTTTCCTGTCTTTTTCTGACTTTGCCATGCGGGCAAATTGTTTTCGCATGACACAAAACGTGATCTCTCACTTTGTATTTTTGCTGATCTGATTTCCTGGTCTGCTCTTAATCAACACGCTGTTAAGCTTCAATAAAATGGCGTAATGTAGAATTCTCTTTGGTTGACTTGGGATGTCATTTTTTTTTTTACAAGACAGCGGTTGGCTAGCGAGATGATCTACGGACATCAGCGTTGCTGGGAGTAATAGTCACGGCTCAAATGCGAACCTCTGCGATTTATAAAACACACATTTGGCGCTTGGAGTATAAACCAAATGTTTTTCACAGGCACGATGAGAAGCTGACTTCACATTCATCAGGTCTCCTGTGACGCTGGACTGGAGGCGAACGCAAGCCTCCCTCCCACAACCCACTCATGGACCCCAAAAAATTCTTGACCATAACACATTCTATGCAGCCCCACTAGTCTAAATATGGTATTCTGATTGATATTGTGTTAGTGGAATATGTAGCAAAGTCTAGCCGATTTGATCCATTTCAGGGGGCGGCCATTTTTCCACTTGCTGTGGACTGAAGATGACATCAATGTTGCTCAGGTCTCAAGTAACAAGCTTCAGAAAACAGGTGAGCTGTGATTGGTCAACAGTGATGTCATCGTAAATTGACAGCAAGTGGCAAAATGGCCACCCCCCCTGAGATGGATAAACCTCTCAACTCCCTGAAATGCTTCGGACAACAGAGACGGACACACTAGCGCACTGCACACTCGCACCCGTCGACGGGAACGCGCACAAAGGCAGGAAGCGCGAGAAGTGAGACGCGGCTCACACATCGCAAACAGGAAACGGAAACAAAGCTGATGTGTGAAAACCAGGAAGTCCCGCCTCCTCCTTGGCATATACCCCCATATTAATCAGAATGTCATGTTTAGACATGAGGTCGCAAAAACATTGTCAAGAAATGTTTAAGGTTGACTTCCGCTTTAATTATTCCCTTAATTTATAGATGTCTATTAAATACACACATTTATGTACCACCCAAAAATGACTACTACTAGCACGCTGGCCACTTCACTGAAAATTGTCTGGTTCCCGCACGATTGACAGAATAGACGGGATACTGCCACCAATCAGTTTCCAGCACAAGCCTCCAGAAGTTTGTGAAAAACAAAAAATAAAAAAGCCTGCTTAGCCACATTAAAAACATGCGCGGATTTACTCACTTGAAGGATTGCTGAGAAATGTTGAGAATTGTTTAACATCAACTTTGAAGAGATTGACATTCCATCGCTGCAGCTGCGGCGGGGGGGACGTCTTTCTCGCACCCCTGGGGTCGCAAGGCCTGAAACATGAGGATGACAGCAGGTGCTTAATATGGGGAAGTTAAATGCAACAATTGGAAAGTGCACCGAGTGTATTGAACATTCTCTCGGTGGGGGTTCCGAGGGAAATTAAATGCAGTTGTATGTTGATTTAATGCGGCGTTCAAGACCACTGGGAAATTATAATTTTTTTTTTATATAAAAAGTTTTGCTTTGTTTTCAACAGGCATGGGTGTGGGATGGTCTGAGGCTGCTCCACTGTAAATGTCAAGCTCAGAAACAACTTTAATGATGCAAACCTACCACTAGATGGCAGTGCTGCAGCATATTAGCTAAAACGGCTATTAGCGTAGCACTTTACGACGTAAACGTCTTCAAATTTCTGAAGTTGCGCTACATCGTTTTTCAAAAACCCCAACTTTTCTTGAATACTGTATTAAGTGTCTAAATTGAAAATTGCTTGAGACTAAACCCGTTGTCCTATCTGCATTCTTAAGTCAGAATGACTCACGGTTGTGTCACCCAGCACCCAGAAATAGACTTTGCTCATGTTTGGTACAGCGGCTGATGTTTGCAGTGAACGAGTTCACGCTAGGACGCCAGCCAAGGAGAAAACAAACCAGTGGAGGATCTCAAAGTCTTGGATTTAATGTGCGCGACTTAAAAAGATTACGTGTTCAAGTGTGTACGAGGAACAATAAACATGACTCGGGGGAGCAGCATGTCGGAGGGTAAACACGGTGGACACTTTGGATTCAGCTGCATAAACATCGCTTACAGAAACATTCTACTGGTTTCGATTCGTTGAAACGAGAACGGTACGAATGGGCAGAATAGACATCATGCTTAGAAAAAAAAAGCAACATTTTTTGCCTGCAACACAAAGCATACTGCTTCTTAATTTTGTGTGTGCGTTTTTTTTATTTTATTTTTTTATACTTCAGCAACAATATTTTTTTTTAATCTTGACTCAATGCCTCAAGACTTATTTTTTCAAGGTCCAAGCAGCCCTTTGGTGTCTGAACTCAATTAAGACAGGAAGAGATGCTATCTGTGTAATATTCAGACTTGAAACGACTTCTTTATCCGTGTTGTTTCAGTGCACGACGCCGTGCGTCACTTCCAGGGAAAATAAAATGACATACAGTATTAAATTTTTTTTTTGGTGTGTGTTAATTTTCCCCCAATCATTATCTGGAGGAAAATGGTAGCCTGTCAGGCGAGATCTCGCCACTGTTGCTGCTGAGGCGGCCGCGTGAACGCTAAAAGGTTCAAACTTGCTGTAAAGCATCACTGTCAAACCAGATTTTTTTTATTTTTTATGCACCACATGCTTTTTATTAGCGACACTGTACATTTTGTCAACATTAGCACAAAGCCCGATAGCAGAGTGTGAACGCAGGCGGCGCATTCGAATACAGCAGCTGGGGAACGTAAACAAAAGCATATCTGAGGAAGCCAAAGTATGTGCGGCCTTATCACAACTGCTCTGACATCCATTAGCTTTCCTTATCAGCTCCGATTGGGTTCTTGGTAATAGACCAGTGGGTTCGTAAGTACCACCTCCAAAAAAAACCAAAAAAAAAACAGGCTCGCTAAGTAGCAACATCATGGTCAACTTTAAATAAATAAATACTTGTCGATAATATAAATTGGGACAAGGTTTGGCTTTTGCCACATAAATTCTTCATTACGGACAAAGTTGAAGACATTTCATTTAAAATGGTGCATTGATTTTATCCTACGAATGTATATCTGTTGAAATTTAAGAAAGACCTTAAGTGTAGTTTTTGTGACAAATCAAGAGAAACATGAATCCATTTGTTCTAATATTGTCCATATAACAAAGCATTTCTGGGGTAGATTATCACAATTTATTATAGTCCACATTTATCCAGGTTTCTTCTGGTTTGGGAAACATGTATTATTTGGTTTAAATTTGATAAGAATGTCTATATGCAATTTTATTTGATACATTTTATTATTATTATTATTGTGAAATTTTACATTCATAAGTCTAAATTTACACACAAGAAACAGTCCTTTATTGATTTTTTTTTTATATCCATGAGGAATTATTTTCCGTCATTGTCTGGTTGTCCAAAAGCTGTAAAAACTTACAATTATTGTAAAGCTTATCATTTATTTATATGATTTTGTATCATCTTATACTCTATGTTCTTTTTGTTATATTATTGATTTGATTTTGTTTTAGCTTTTCTATGTTTTAACCTCCCTGGCGTGTTCCATGTTCTAGTTGTTTGTATTGTATACAATGTTTGCATTCAATCATCTCCCTTATTTTGTATATTGCTTATTGTGTGAATAAATAATTAAAAAGTGAGGTTGGAATAAATGTAAAAAAAAAAACAAACAAAAAAAAACCATGCAATTGAGAGCGCCATTCTACATCATGCAAACAAAAATGGCAGCGTACGTACAAATACGTTTCTACAAAATGTATTTAACTGGAAATGATTTTTGAAAAATGAATCTCATAGTTATGTTAGTAACAAGCAAATAAATCACATGGAGCAAACTTGTCAGGGTTCCTTTTACAGGGATGTGATTTGACCAAAGTGAAATTATCTGAAAATTTAGCCGGGGGTCTGGGGACCGCTGGCACCCAGCTAGGTCCAGGGTTCCGTGTTTTTAAGTACTTTCAATGCACTCACATGACAAAGAAATAGACAAAACAAGAGCATAAATTTTCAATGTATATTGAACTATCCCATATAAAATGGCAGTTTTAGTCAACTCAAAATCAGTCACATTCAAAAACATTGGACTGCCTTTGCTTTTAAAAACTATCACTGAGAATTACATCATATCTAACTAATGTGATTACTAAGTTAACACATAAATAATGTTGAAGAGTTCAAATTTCATGAACAAATAATTGTATCATGACCAAATGAAAAGTAACTCATATTAGAGCATACCACAAATGTCTTTGTTATAGCAGAAGATGTTATCTGTCGGAGTCATGTGCATACACAATGAACTACTAAAAAAAAAAAAAAAAAAATTCGGATTTTTTTTTTGGGGGGAGATAAAAAAAGCGGAATTCCGCGAATTAGCGGAAAAATCACATCCCTGCTTTTAAGACTTCAGTAATGTGTGACTAGAGCTACCGTATAGGAAAATTAAAAACTGTGGAAATTTTTCGAAGATAGCCTTCTGATGAGTCTGTGGGACCCTGAGAAGTTTTCCAGTCACCTTCACAATGTCTTTTCGACTGTAAATAAAAGAACAGCCAACTCACAATTGGAAGCAGAACAATAGAAAATACCGTACCCCCGGACCAGTACATAATATATACTGACAACAAGATTCCAGTATGTTTTTCTTACACAAATATGAAGCAGCTAACCAAACCAGAAACCCGACCGGGACGTGGCCCAAGCCCGAGCCCAGAGGAATTCACATGTTAACCAGTAGTTTGGTCCAGACGTGTAGATTCTTGGCACCAGTGGGAGAGCCATGGTTGGGCCCCCCCCAAGTACGGTAAATGTCACCCCACCCATTGCCAGACCGCAAGAATTACACCCTACATGGGCTGTTTGTCGCCCTAGCGCGTACCAGCCTCATTCCCACCGGATCGCCCAGAACCAGTCGAGATTGGCTCGGGAAGCTTTTAATGACCACGTCTCAAGTGCATCCTGGCCACATGAGGTGGAATGCAAAAAATAGACCTTTCAGTCTGGATTGCAGGTTGGAGCTCGTTGCCGCTTCTCCTGTTTCGGTCGTGTTGTTATTATTATGACACAAAAGCGTAAACGGCAATTTAATCATCGCCGGCATGTTGTCAGTCCGGGCGTTCGCATCAAAAAGTCGTTCCCGGGCTTCGCAGGTAATCAGAAGGGAAAAGTCGGGGGTTTTGGATGCCACAAATTGCAGGAGACAATCTGAGATGTGAGATTAGAAGGGACGTGGAAATTCCGTTTGATTTGAGAAAATATTTACTAGCGCAGGTCGCCCACACCAAAGAGCATTTGACGGCTGTTTGCCATCAGCGGATGCCGGACTCAGAAGTGGGAGTCGCGCGCGTGCGTGCGTGTTGTTTTTGCTAACTCGGATTTATTTAGCAGCGTAATAAACGTCAAGGCCCATCAGTTGATTTATGGGCTGCAAGTCATTCATCCATTGCATAATAGAGTGCAAGGTAGTCACACAATTGAAACTCATGGTGTGGTTAGTCAAACATTTTACCCCCACATGAATAATGGGGCCCTATGCACAGTGCGTGATCTGCATGGAGGGAAAAGCGTTTCTAGATACAGTAGCCTATCAGTATCACTACTCAAGAATACAATATTGACAATATAATGTCAAAAGTGACGTTTTTACTACACAAAAACTAAAACTACGAAATTTTCGTGGGAAAAAAAAAAAATCGAGCAAAACTCCCTTTACAACAGATTAAAATGTAACTGGATTGGAATAACAAAAATTCTAAACAAAAAAAAAACTAAATCTAATGACAAATCTGAAACCTTGATCTACATGAAACAAAACTACCAGGTTGATTGTAGGCGCCTATGACATTCTTGTCAGTCGGGTTCAAAGACCATATTAATTATAACTAACCGCAAGATTATACTTAAAACTGTCTGCTGGCTTCCTCCGCCAACCTCTCTACCCCCAAGGATAGACTCTTTTTTTTTTTTAAGTTTATGGGATTCCCCAAAGATAGATGCGGGGCTTTCCCACATCACACACTGTCATTGGTTTTAATGTATTTTTATGAGACCACATCCGGAATGTTTCGAAACCTTTTAAGTTGATGGCCACCAAAGTCATGTGATACAAAATCAACCAAATTTTGCAAGATTTGAGATGCACCTCAAACTGAGGTGAAAAGAAAATGTTTTTGCCTTCTTGGGGTCTCCTGACCCAAAAGGCAACACAAAAACTACTTGGTCAAAACCTTTTTTTTACACAAATTCGCTAGAGTGAAGACAACAGAACACAATAATGGAATCTCCAGAACAACTACGGCAAACTTTTTTCGACATGAAGACGACTGCCAATAAGCTCCGAAAGACCTTCAGCATTATCGGAGTCAATTTCCAACACATCCCCCATGGAAACATCCCCCGAACCTGCGACGCCAGCCTCGAACTTGCTCTGTTCAAACCATTGAAGTCGACAATAGTACGCGAGTTAGCTGGAAAACGGTTTGTGACGGACAGCTGCTAGAATTTCCTTTCATCACAATGCAACACTGCTTGCACAAGACGTGGGTTGGAACGCCAAAGAAGGATACGTCAAGCATCATTTGATCATCTCTAATAACGTGGAATGTTGGGAATATTTGCAATCAAAGAACAGGAAATCAAAATCCAATTGGGGGAGAAAACACAGCTGCTCTGTTTCACGGGACGGCAGACTGAAGAAAAACATCAGCAGCTCCGTCATACCCGCGCCTCCCAACCGTCGGTCCGGTCCTGTCGGAACTGGTCGGGCTACGCACGTGCACACACGTTTCCTTGTTCACCTAGCGACGGGTCGCTGACACGGCAAACAAGAGCTCCCATTGACAAATTTGACGGGGTCGCCCTCCTGGCTGCAGGAGCAGATGTTCAAGGTTAGCGGGCACAGCCATCCTGATGGTTTTTTTTTTGGGGGGGGGTTCTTCGTTTGCTGCTGATCGACAGATAGTGAAGTGGAAAGGGACAAAAAAGTAGTTTGAAATAACTCAATTCACCAGGGTTCCACACAATCAACACTCTCCTTAGTTAAAAATAAATAAATGAGTAAAAAAAAAAAAAAAAAACATTCTCCTGGGTCCAACCCAATAACCCAAACATTTGCTGGGGTTCAATAAACTTACAACTTTTGTTGTCCCCCTGACAAGTGTCTGAAGAGAAAAAAAAAAAAAAAAAGGATCTCCAGACGCCGCTCCACAAAGGTCCATTCCCAAGGTCCAAAAATAAGGTCTCCACCAATCACAAACAGTCATCTGGGGTGCTAAACAAAGAACTCTATTCTCTGTGGTCCAAACTGCCCCAAACGTTTTGATCTCCAGGTCCACCGAGAAAAAGACATTAAAAAAAAAAGTCCATTCTCCGAACAATCCACTATATATAAAAAAAAAAAAACTCTCTCCATTCTCCGAATTCCTCTCCCAAAAAAACAATCCAGACATTCAACACCCCCTTTTGTTCTCTCCAAAAAAATCTAAACTCGAGGGTCCAAAACTCCATTCGCCAGGATTTCCTCAACAAAACTAAAACTTTGATGCCCAGGGTCCCAAAAAACAAAAACTGTATTCCAAAACCCCCACCAGTCTCTACCACCCTCCCGCTCAAAAACCTCCTCAAGCCATTCAATCAATAGAATGCTTCATCCAGACTTTTTTTTTTTTTTAAACACTCTTGATTTTACATTCATTTAAATTAATAAAGGTTCATGATGCAAACAGATATTTTTCATTTCCATGACTTCCTAAAAGTACAAAAACTGTGTCAACAAAACCGTGAGGATCTGTTGATTAACTCATTTGCTCCCAAAAATGTTTAATGCTAGAACATACAGAAGGCTTTCATGCAGCCTCTGAACTGAAGAGAACGCTTGAAGCAATGGTAGTTATTACAAAAACGGCCAGCAGGTGGCAGCAGAGTATTAGAGATCAACCAGGGCCATGTTGAAAAAAGCTCATTTACCCACAGTTCTAAACAGATTTGTGAATAATGAAGAAGCTTAGCTCTATTCTAATGCTAATTGCTGCAAAATGGAAACAGATGGTGAAAGGTGGGCCTTGCCAAATCAGTCAAAATCCAGTAAAACAGCCGGGAGCGAAGGGGGTTGCTTCAGAGAAAATGTCTGGGAGTGAATGAGTTAACCTAATACTAAAATGCCTGGAGGTGATTTTCACATTCACTTTCTTTGTCATTGCTAAGAACAGCAGGCAAAAACGAACCAGTGTAGCCAAAATGCAAAATGAGCCCTGTATTATTATTATTATTATTATTATTATTATGATCATAACAGCTGTTATTCTGCTTGGCTCCATGTAAGTTAACTCAGTTTGCACGTTTAGTGGCAACCATGAAATGTCGCCAGTATGTATTCGAGCGCAACTCACTATGCTGTGAATCTCATCTTTTTAGGACCCAAGCAACAATAATTCATATTTAGCATATAAACTACAAATGAAGGGATTTTTTGGAGTGAATTGTCGTGGCCACAAAGGAATGGAATTACATGTCGACAATATGTATTTTAGTGCAACTCACAATGCTGTTTATCTCATTTTTAAGGCACGAGCAACCACGAATCATATAGACTATTACTCATAAAGTGCATTTTTTCTTTTGTGACTATAAATAGACAACAATTTCAGTGGCCCCATAGGAAGATAATTAAAAATTTAAAGGACATGACTTTGTGATTGATTGGCGACTGACCCGAATGAGGACAAACTCGAAAAAATGGATGGATGGTATTGTAATTGTGGAACTAGAGCAATGGATTTCCTTGTTTGGTCTGAGCTTGGATTTTTTTTTTTTTTTTTTTTGGGTCATCCAGCTGGATGTCTGTCACCAAAATGCACAATAAGCTCTCCGGGGGAATTAAGCAAACATTGCAGATGTGTGACGTACTGTAGTCATCCATTGGCTCCAAAGATGGTTCTCCTCAAGGCCCAGCTGCTCGGTGTTAACATCACCAATCACGTTTAGGGACTACGCATGAGCACTGCAGAAAATAGGAAAAAAATTAATAAATAATTAACTACAGTTTATGAACAACATTTTCAAACACAAGTAAACTTGCAGCTATCATTATTTGCACAACTAGCCATCTGTGTGGCTACAAAGACATTGAAAACTGCTAGCAAAAGTGTTATGAAACCCAAAGTTATTACTGTTCAAAAAAAAAAAAGAATGATGGTCATGTTTGCGATCTTACTAGTTTGGACGAAATCTACAGATTTGCTTGCAAACACGGTTATTTCTTCATGCACTCCATTTCCACTTATTTCGATGTTATGCGACATGTTTAACACACACTGACGATAATAATAGTAATAATGGTAAATATAACTTCAGTCAGGGGCTTGAACTGATTATTTGCATTTAAATTCAGTTCAATGGGAAACCTTACGCTGGTTTACAAACGTTTTGGATCTTGTAAGTAGTCACAGTATGGAATCAGTTAGTAAACCGAGGTTCCACCATATATAGATATATATTTGATTCTTAATTTTAGAATTTTGAGACTTTTCAAACCACTTATTTATAACCAATACTATAATAAATCATGAATCTAAATATATATATATAATTAAAGTATAATAATGCAGGTAAAATACAATAAAAAATAAAATCAATATCATAGAAATATTTACACATATTACTAAACCAAATGCAAGTACTTTCGATATAAATCATATTGGGGAAAAAATTATCTACTGAAATTGAAAATTAAAATATCATATGTTTATATAAGACAACACCATAGCATGAATCTATATTGATTACATCTAACTTGAGCATTGTTGATTAACTTTGACACTTTTCTAGCCTTACAGTTGTGGTCCAATTTATGTAAATACTATTATTAAAACGAAACATTTAAATAACTCAAAATATTTATTCATGATTTATTAATCAAATGACAAGGCAAGAATATGCCAACAGACAACATAAGATCAGGCTATAGTTGACCTAGTTCATAATTTAAGAAACTTCGCCACCTGCTGGTCAAAAGTAAGCTCTGCAATTACCAAAAACAACACACAAGACTTATTTTCCATATCAAAGTTTATTGCTGACATGCATGTAGTTTCTGATGAAGTAGAAAAATATGTTTGTTTTTGTTTTTTTTTTTACAAAGGTGATTTTCTATCTGTACAATAATGTCATTGTGTCACTAGATGCCCCCAAAGATGACCAAGCAGCTTACGAAGACCAAAACACATCTGCCTTGTCATAGGATCGCTTTAAACACGTCAGCAATATGTCCAAAATATACCCAATTACAGTACACTTCAAAGCGAGTGGGGATATTTTGTTTAAAAAAAAAAAAAAAAAAAACCTCAAAAAGTAAATACAATTTTGCTACTAAACCGGTGGTGAAAAGGTGAAATGTTTTGGGAGGAAAAGAAAATTTGCTTGTGTGGAAAAATATGAATGCAGTTTTTGCTACTAAATCACACCGCGAAAATGGGGGCAGATTAGATTGATTCGAGGATAGAAAACAGTGTTGTGGATGAAACATTTTTGGGTAATAATTTTAAACTGTAAGATGGGGAAAATGTAAAATTTTTGCAAATAAAATGAATACATTCAACCAAGTGGAAATCTTGGGTTATTGGTGCGTTTTGGCCATTAAACTAATTGAGGGAATGCAGAAGAAATATTTTCAGGGTGAAGAAAACATATCAGTGGAAAAATAGTCAAACAATTACTGCTACAAAAATACTATAAATTGAAGTAAATAATTGATACCCCCTCGCACTTCTCACCAAGTAAATAGGAGAAAAAAGGGAAATATTGGTACAGTTTCATTCTTTTTCTTTGTGTAATCAAGAATATTTCAAGGCTTTAATTGTTATACAAATTGTTGGAGCTAACCGAGGGGAATATTTAAAGACAAAATAAATTTCTGGAAAAATAGATGTCATTTTGCTATAAAATAATACAAATATAAATTAAAATGTGTCACTATTTTTGGGAAAAATATGATTTTTTTTTTTTATTTAATCAGTGGAAGGAACCCAGTGGGTGAAAAAAAATCTAAAGCAACTTTTTGGAAATATGATACATTTTTTGCTCTTAAATAAAATGAGTGGGGAAAAACTGAAAGCAAAAAAATATATACAAAATACACTCTTGTTACTAAATAAGTGGCACAGAACTGTGGCAACATCATGCATTTCAGTTCCACATTGCATTAGTTTCATGCTTTTCAAAACCACAGTAGCAACACAGCTGCAAGTGAAAAACCAACCTGGCGGTGTGAGGGGGGCAGGGGGCGTGATGACATTTACATTTAGTAAGTACATTCTACCTCTAATTACCATCCTGTGGCCCATTATCATTTCACATCAGCATTTTCAGTAACTACTACAATACTGATATGGAAAATCCTACTCATTTTCTTGATGGGTATTTTTTTTTTTTTTTATGAACTGGATGAAACTTGGGAGTTTTATATATTTAAATAAAATTATAATAATTAAAGCTAGGCATAAGTCAGAGCAGCTTAAATGTTGGTAATATGGCAAGAAATGTGGTTTATGGCAAGTACATGATGTATTTTAGTTAAGTTTGGGGTCTGGATGGTGGGGGAAAAAAAAGTGCTACTTTTTCATAATTGTAGCTGATAACGTAGAGCAAAAAAAAAAAAACATTTGAGAGAGCAATAAATAAATCCACCTTGAAAATGACAAGTGAATGAGGTTGGGATGCAAATATAAATAGTAGAAAGTCTAATTGAGCCTGCAGCAAAGTCGCTTAACAGTCGCTAGTGCTTAGCCTTGATTAAGTAAATAGTCACCGCAATCCAAGGCAACCAGAAAAAAAGTAAAGAAAAAAAAAAAGTAAAATAACAACAAAAGAAATATTACAGTATGAATCACCAAGCACCTACAAGTGGAATAATACATGCATGTACATGAGGGGGCTGCTAATACACAAGCAAGGGCTAGCTCGGTGTTGGTCTGCTTTTCACAGTGTGCCAGATAATAAACACTATTTAGACGCTTTTCCACCACACCGTACCCACACTTGGCTCTACTCTCCACGCACTACGAGGCGGTACAATTTCTGGTCAGCTGGAGTTTAAAGCGCAATACAGATGACGTGACGTGCGGTGTGAGGAGCTAGAAAGGACAAAAATTAAACATGCTAATGTTAGCTTAGTGCTGCTATGCAGTCAGATAAAATGAGCGCGCCGACTTGGCAGTTTCCGTGGTTTTGTATGGCGGGGAACACAAAAACAAAATCAGCCATGGGAAGGAAGCACCTTTTATCCAAGAGGAGACTCAAGGGCAGCAAGAAAACGGGCCAATGCAGCCAAGTGGAGACTATGGAGTATATTACTGCACCTTCTCCTACACACGGACGTCGCGGTTCAAGGAGAAGACTGCTAAAAATGGGGGGGGTGGTGTTAGCGTAGCTGGGCTTATTCTACACAGTCTCTACTATAAATCCAATGCCAGAAAATTAACATGCTGAAGTGGAAGGCCTGGAAACCTGAAGAAGACGCCACTGGCGGCCATCTTGCGTTGCCACGCGCTAATTGCGCCCATCTCCAATAGACTGATTTCTCCGTGGAACATTTATCGCCACGGTATGTGGCGTATTGTTGTACCAATAAGTCTGAGAGAAGTGATTATAAATTTTCTCTTATAAGTTATGTCTCCGAGTGCTGCGCAAAGATTAATCAGAACCATGAACAATGAAATGAAAGCAAAGCCCATCAGGAAAAAAAAATTTTAGCTGCAAAATGTGAACCTAATCTCTATAAGTCACAATACTGAGATAATATAGTCCGACCGGTTGATACAAACAGTGAGAAAAAAAGAAGTACCTGTACCTGACACTGTATACTCGACAGTTTTCTGTTTGCTGCAGTGCCCTTTTTTTTTATTATTATTATTTTTTAAATATATCGCTGGCCTTGTATTAAATGTGTCTCCCTTTCCGTGGCTGATGTGTTCAATGCTGCGAGGATTTTGCGGTTTTCCGAGCCGAGCCAGTACCGTGTCGTGGAAAAGCGCCAAAAGACTGGAGGATAGCTTAAAGATGGCTGCCGAGGTGGACGGCTCGGCGGGCCCTGGCTTGAGACACACGCACGCGCGCGCACACACACACACACCTGGCTATGCAAACATGTCAAAAGTGTCATTCACATTCATACCGGAAACAAAAACACACTTTTCATCCGTTGTTCGTCGGACTACCTGGAAGCCATTTAAATTCCGAATGAGGCGTTGGGTACCAGTTCCGTGGCGTTTACAAAGTTTTCTTTTTGTGTGTGTGTGTGTGATTTTTGGTTGTGGCACCAAAGAGGATAACGTGGCAGCGTCCAACATTTGGGCCTCATCGGTGGTCTTGGCGTAGTGACTTTCCAGGGTTTCCGCACGCTAGCTGCCTGATGCTAGGAAAAAAAATCTCCACAGGGACGAGACGACCAGTACCAAAGCGCGCTTCCATAATGTCCGTCTTCAATAGGATATGAAAAATGCTACTCCAAGGTCATAATGATTTTAGAAAAAAAAAAAAAAAAAAAAAAGAAGCTTATTCCATTTTACACCCCCTCGCGGAAAACCACTGAAGAGGGGTTTGTTGTTTCGTTCCCCGTAGCGTGACGGGAAAAGCACAAATGTCACCGGTGGCATTGTAGAACAGTGAGCGTGGTTTACCAACACAGAAGAAGAGACGGAGAGGTAGATTGATTTGAAGGTTTTCCAAAACGGGACAACAGTAGAAGGAAGGAGGTATGATGGGAAGGTGGAGGTGCTGCTACATGATGGTGGTCCTGTATTGCTCAGGAGCTCCGAAATACACGGCGACAATGCGGATGGAGGGTTGCACAGTGACGAGAAGGTGAACTGAGGGCTTTTCTTTAGCAGTTCGGCCCCACTTTGTTCCACCCGCCATGGCCCGATGCCTACCTTACACATGGATGCGAGTTCGGTTTGGGGGGTCTACTTGCGGAGGAAGCGCAGCGCCAGGATGGCGGCGTCCAGCGGGCTGACGGGCTGGGCGTCGTGGCCTAGCCGCCGCACAGGCGGCAGGCTGTTGAAGTGGCGCTTGAGGAAGCTTTTGGCCTCGTGGAACGTGTTCTTCTCCTCGGCCAGCAGCAGCTGCTGACGCATGTAGTTCTCAAACTCGTACTGCGACGACTCCTCCGTCACTTTGGCCTAGAAAAAAAGATATCCAATTGAATAAATAATTATTATTTTTTTTCAACTTGAGTCACTGAGTGTTAAGCCAGCCTTGAGTAAAGGAACTGATCAGTCCATGTAAATTCCTTTACCTCTTGTAGATGCTCTGGGTGGTTGATCTGATCGTCAATATCCGGAACCACCTGCAGCGGGCCGCTTAGTGATGAAACTGACTGCCTGTAATGTAACAACATGAATGATCTTTACACTCTAGTGGACATGAAGAGAGTTGCGCCCAAACTGTAACACGGCTTTGTATGTACAGTGAGGAAAATAAGTATTTCACCCCCTGGTGATTTTGTGAGTTTGACCCTTTACAAAGAAAGGAACGGTCTATAATTTTCATGGTAGGTTCATCTTAACAGTGAGAGACAGAATATTAAAAAAAATCCCAGGAAATCACATTATATTAATTTTAAACATTTATTTGTCTTTTATTGAGGAAAATAAGTATTTCACCCCCTACCAACCAGCAAGAATTCTGGCTCCCACAGACCGGTCATGTGACCAGGAGGCACACACATTAGTCCTCTTACTTAATTGGTATTCCTAATTAAGTTCCCGTTACCTGTATAAAAACACACCTGTTCACAGAATCAATCAATGCATCAGATTCCAACCTCTCCACAATGGGCAAGACCAAAGAGCTGTCTAAGGACGTCAGGGACAAGATTGTAGACCTGCACAAGGCTGGAATGGGCTACAAGACCATTAGCAAGCAGCTGGGTGAAAAGGAGTCAACTGTTGGTGCGATAGTTAGAAAATGGAAGACACACCAATTGACCATCAATCTCCCTCGGTCTGGTGCTCCACGCAAGATCTCACCTCGTGGAGTGAACCGGATCATGAAAAAGGTGAGGAAACAACCCAGAACTACACGGCAGGAGCTTGTTGATGATATCAAGGCAGCTGGGACCACAGTCACCAAGATGACCATTGGTAACACACTACGCCGTAATGGATTGAAATCCTGTAGTGCCCGCAAGGTCCCCCTGCTCAAGAAGGCACATGTACAGGCCCGTCTGAAGTTTGTCAATGAGCACCTGGATGATTCAGAGGAGGCTTGGGAGAAAGTGCTGTGGTCAGATGAGACTAAAATCGAGCTCTTTGGCATCAACTCGACTCGCCGTGTTTGGAGGGCGAAAAAAGCTGACTTTGACCCCAAGAACACCATCCCCACCGTCAAGCATGGTGGTGGAAACATTATGTTTTGGGGCTGTTTCTCTGCTAAGGGTACAGGACGACTTCACCGGATCGAGGGGAGGATGAATGGGGCCATGTACCGGGAAATCTTGGGTGAGAACTTCCTTCCCTCAGCCAGGATATTGAAAATGGGTCGTGGATGGGTGTTTCAGCATGACAATGACCCAAAACATACAGCAAAGGCAACAAAGGAGTGGCTCAAGAAGAAGCACATTAAGGTTATGGAGTGGCCTAGTCAGTCTCCAGACCTTAATCCTATAGAGAACTTGTGGAGGGAGCTGAAGCTTCGAGTTGCCAAGCAACAGCCTCGAAATCTTCAGGATTTGGAGAGGATCTGCAAAGAGGAGTGGGCCACAATCCCTCCTGGGATCTGCGCAAACTTGGTGACCAACTACAAGAAACGTCTGACCGCTGTGCTTGCCAACAAGGGTTTCTCCACCAAGTACTGAGTCATGTTTTGCTAGGGGGTGAAATACTTATTTTCCTCAATAAAAGACAAATAAATGTTTAAAATTAATATAATGTGATTTCCTGGGATTTTTTTAATATTCTGTCTCTCACTGTTAAGATGAACCTACCATGAAAATTATAGACCGTTCCTTTCTTTGTAAAGGGTCAAACTCACAAAATCACCAGGGGGTGAAATACTTATTTTCCTCACTGTATATAAAAATCAGCAGGCTCCGTGAATATCGCTAACCTGCTGCCCGAAATAAATTCACAACTACAGTAAATGTGTTAATAACACTTCAAGGCCAAAAATGTAAAAGAAGCCAGTAATTGAGCAAGCCTTCTCATGCCACGTGACTCTTCAATTCTCAAACTAGTTTTTTGCAAACTGGAAATTTTGGCATTAAGGCTGAAAAAATTAATCGATAAATAATACGTTTTTATGATTTTTTTTTTTTTGCAAACTGCACCAAATCATTTTCAAATTATTTTCCATCTGTGAAACAGACATTTGATTTAAAGGCAATATTGCAAAGCACAAGTTGCCACAGTTGTTATCCAAGGATTCATCAGTGTACTTACCAAGAGGCAATGATGTCACCAAGGGACTCCAGCACCTCGCCAGCAGTCAGTCTCTGCTGAGGGTCGAGCACCAGCAGTTTTCGGATCAGACACACTGTGTTCTCGGACACGCGGCCATCTCTGCGGGACACATTTACGTTACACACAACTTTTTGAATAAAATAAAATAGAGATATTCTGCTATCGGTTGGAATTTAAGGATGAAGCTAAAATGCACGATAACCTTCCCTAAACTTCTGAACGCAGCCATTCATTATTTCACAATTTTTTTTACACAACTTGCTTTCCTCTAACAAGGAGCTAAAAAACAAAACTCACAACCGGTATTGGATCAGAGAATAGAACAGTACATTTTTTGGCCTAATTAGAATTGGAAATTAAACAGTCCTTGTCATTACATTGTGCACATTTTGACATCACGAAGTTACAAAAAGGCATTGAAGTGCATTTAAATGTTTAGATTAAGTTCATTTGTAGCACATTTTTAATATCGTCCTGGAATTTCAACCGAAAGCCAAATATATTCCCGACTTTTTGCAACTGCTGCATCCTGTGGTGGACCATCGCGAGATCCCCCAACAGGGACTCACTCTGGGATGGAGTACTCGGCGGCCTTGATCTTGCGGAAGAGCTCTTGAGGTATGCTGTCGTAGAAAGGGAACTGGCCGTACAACATGGTGAACAGGACCACGCCGAGAGCCCACATGTCGCTGGGCTTACCGCGGTACGGGCGACCTGGAAAAAAATAGAGGTGTTTATAAATATTTGCTACAAACGTCTAGAAAACAATTATGATATAATGTGATTGGATTTCACAAAGCCCATAAGCTTTTAAACACAATGTGATTTTCAATTTGAATTGTGGTTCAAATGCAGATTTGGATAAATATATACAGATTCAATTTCTTATCAGAGTTGGCATTTATGATCATTCTTGTAACATAACTTTCTTTACGCAACATTAGCAGCTTTTCGTGACAGTATGTAGCCATATAAAAAGCTAATGTACTGCCAACATTAACACTCAGCTAAACATTTTGTTTTGCACAAGGACAACATTGACCCTCGGTGACTCAGGGTGATAAGAAAGTTCCTGTCAAGGCGGCGGGCGTAATGATTAACAGGATGAGTAAAGGCAAACAAGTTGAGTCCGTGTGAGTTTACATTTCCGCGAAATTGCCGCCATTAACGCAAAGCCGGTACAATTAACCTTCTGAGCCATCCAATCAGCTGACACGAGTGAGGAGAAGGGGTAACGTTGCGCCGTTTATGGGCAATGCTGTCACAGCAACAGCAGCAGGCAATTTGGTAAAAGCACATGAACACTTGTGAACATGCAGAGAAACACAAGCAAACGTGTATGCGCATAGAAGACACACACAAATTCTCAGACACAGTGAGACAAAGACACACATGCACAAATACACACAAGTACAGTAGTGGAGGGTATATGGGAGTAGTTTCTCTCCAATGAGTCATCATGGCGTGAGTCACTGACGCTTGCTTCTAATTGCATGCCAGTCACGTTATGTTGACACACACACACACACGTACAGCTTTACCGCATTTTGTTAGCACACAGCGCCAGCCAAGCAGCGAAGACGAGCAGTCAACATTTGCTTTCTCATTGTAAAGCCGAGCGATTGCAAATGCCGACTTCTTCTTTTCATAGTGAAAGAGTTCTCACGAAAGATAAAAGCAGCTTCCCCTGCGCATGCAGTGATGAGAACACACTAATTCATGTTCTCCTTAGTCCCGTGTCGCAAGACAACTCCGGTCCTAGGATGAAAAACAAACCAACTAGGCTGATAAGAGTTACGCAATAGAACCCTAACGCAACTTTTTTTTTTTTTAGCTGGAGAACATCTAAGATGTCATTTATGGTGACACTCACCGCTTAGCACATCGGGGCTGATGTAGGCGGGACTTCCTCGCTGATCTTTGAGCAGGTCGTCCTCACTGACCAGGTGTTTTCCTAAGCAGAAGTTGGTGATGGTGATTCGATGCGTCCTGCAAGAACACACACAAAAACAGCTAATTAATTAAAACCGCCAGAAAATAAAGCCTGTTATCGACATGTCATTGGAGTCCCCAACCATAATGAATGATAGGCAAAGTAAATTTAGGAGCCACATACAGTAACTTCATGCTTTTAATTCCGGTATGGCTTCTATTATAGTAGAAGCCAGTATTGAGGAAACGTGGTTGTAATGAGTGCAAATTACCCTCAGCACGGTGTGATTAATATCGTTAATAGAGAGACAAGCTTGCACTACATGAGGAATTTTTGGGGCTTTTTGTTCAGTTGGGGGAGGGAAAAATGAAATAAAGAAAAAGAAGGGAAAAAAAACAGAACACTTTGGACAAACATATGAGTCAACTTGCGGCTGAGGATGATTGTTGATTACTAAAGGCTGCATGGCGATGAGCTGGCAAATGGATTTGTATTTATAAAGCTGGAAAGCAGGCAAAACATTTACAGACACGCAACTTTCTTGTGTACCCACGCCGCATATGCGAAACCTTTCTCCAGACACGTGCTTTCTAAAAAAAGGTCACCAGCTTCCCCCCTCTTCTTTCTCACTTTCACACCACACACACACTTTTGTTCCAGCCAATTCATCTAACCCTCCGTTTCTTTCTCCCGAGTTGCTATTTGCTGTTCAGCCCTTCGAGGGTGTTCAATTCAGATCATACAGCGGCCCCGCGATGCGCGCACAAAAGGAAGGCCAAAAGCAGCGATTCAAGGGCGCTCTCGGCATAAACGCGTCCTTTGAGGCGAGCTCTGCTCTTTCGTCCTTGCGCATCACGTCTTTGCCATTCTCATGCCGGAGATGGGCTTGGTGAAATTGCATGTTTGCCTCATGAGTGGGGCCAAGGGTGTCTGAGGACTTTGGTCATGTGATCTTAAAATTTATTTATTTTTTTTAAAAAGAGGTAATGGCAGCAGTAGTGGTAGGAATAGAGCCATTCATATTACAGTCTCTTCAATTTGTCATCAATTTTCCACCTGCGCACAACTTCCAGTGAGGTTGGTTACAGCCCCGTGGCTCTTTAATTGTGCAAAATGTTCAACAGTAGTCAAACATAACATAAAGCTGCTTGAGATGGTCTTCAGGCCTTAACCTTTGACCTTTTTCTCTATCATTTTCCTTCTAATCTCCTGAGAGCACTCTCTCCTTCACTTCTTCTGGTCAACATTTAGTGCGGGATACACCATGTCAACGAACAACACAGTTGACTAATTATCATACTTTAAATAGGCCGACTGACTGATTATAAGTTTGAAGACACTTGTTATGCTAATTGAACAACACACCTTGGTTGAACATGTACTAATAGTCAAATTAGTTTCAATCTTTTCTAGGGGTGCCATAATTTTTGTCCATACCTGCTTCATGTTTTTTTTAATAATTCAGTTGAGGCACAATTCAATAGCAATATCTGATCTTCAGTGGTTGATATTACTATTCATTAAAAAAGTATTACATTTGTCAGATTCAAGCTATTTCTGTGACCACTGTGTTTTAATTTAGTCAATATAGGGTCCAGTGAGCAATAGTGGTATAGCCAAAAACATATATTGCTGACTGTATATCTCATTGGGGATTACCTGTCATACACAACAATCCTGCTAATGCAAATCAGCGAGTAACAGAACCAGTATTCATGCGCAGTGTGCATCTATGAATGGTTGCAGACATTCGAGAATACATTAAAAATGCAGAAAGTCAATCGCGCGCCGAGTGTCGTCAGCCACGTTGGGATCAAATTGATTCACGATATCCTGCTGTAATGGAGGCAGCATCAGGAAAGGACACTGTTAGTGCACCAACTGCTGAGCATGTCAATGGATTGCAACAAAAAGCGAGAGGAGGGAGGACTTTGAATTGGGGTGGAGGTACATGACGGGAAAAGTGAAAAAGGATATGACAAAAGGAGACAAATCGCGTGGACAATGGAAGCAGGAAATGGGGGGGGGGAAGCAGGAGGAGGGTAAATAAATTATGACAATGTGTGTGTGTGTGTGTGCGTGGATGCGTGTACGTGTATTGCAGAGTGAGTCAGCTGTGAGCTATGGGCCCTTTTGGCAGGACTCTCCTTTGTCTCCAGCGGGGACGAACTGTTCCAACGCGCCACCCTCCTGACTAAAGCACGCCACTGTTTGAACATCAATGCAACTGGGGGTCAATGGGGTCTAATGTCTGGGATGCAGACGTGTCAATACAGAATTGCAAAAGTCCAGTTTTGTTTTTTTGTGTCAAGTTGGACACTTTCCATGGGAATTGAAATGAATTTATGAGAATATACAAATAACACAGGAATTACAGAATCTAAATACAGCTGGGGAAAATATTTTAGCATAATCTAGACCAAAACATTGACTTTTCATGCAAGTCAAACATTTATGTACAAGTAGGAGCGATTGAATATATATATATTTTTTTTTAATCAAGTATTGCATCGCTCATCTCATTGGTTAAATGAGTAATCTACATTACATTACATAAATTTCTGGACTACAAACCACTACTTTTTTCACTTGCATTCAACCCTGCGGCTAATACAAAGGTGCAGATATCCATCAGATCACAAGGGGGCGCACTATAAAGGAAGCGCAAGAGCGTCAGGCAGAGCAAAACAAACCAAGTGAACCCAAATATAGTAGGAGAGACAGAACAAGAGCGAGACAATTTGCACCTTCATTATGGAAAATAAAGTAGCGAGAACCCGGTGCAGTAACATTAAAAAAACCTGCGTCTTACAGTCGGGTGCGGCTTATATGTGTAGTATTCCCCAAATTTGGCTCGCACTAGTCAGGTGCGCCTTATAGTCCAGAAATTACTGTAATAAACCTGCGCAATAGGGCATGTATTATTGTCCATAAGCAGACAGCATCATCAAACTCCACACCTGGGATTTTTTTTGGTGTATTTTAACGTACTGTAATGCCTGTGGCATGTGGCCAAGGAGACCTACCTTCTTATGACAAAACAAAATGATTTTTTTATGCCTGAATATGACACCTTTCTATTAAACCCTCAATTTCCAGTTAATTCCCATGTAAATGTTCCACCCCCTTTGCAAACTTAGTCACTATGCGACAATACTAAACCTCTCACACGTAGAGCAACACATGCATGTGCATGATTAGACTTTGGCTCAAGCGAGGTTGCAGACCTAAGCAGTGGCGGGCTGTAGCGAGCAAACCAAACAGCTCAGTTACTCAACCCGCAGACAGTAAGTCGACCAAATGAGTCTTCCTATGACTGATCCCGCTGTCAGGATAAGAATGTGGCCCTCTGCTCGGGTGTCGAGTCGAGAAAATGACTTCCTGGCAAAAGCCAGGCGGCAGCTTATTTTTAAGTCTTACCGTTTGTTCAGCACCATGTTTCCCAGCTTGAGGTCTCGGTGCACGATGTTCTTCTACAGCAGGAAAGACACAGAAGGGAAAGGGCTGTCAGCTCATGGTGTATGTGTTGTGTAATCATAGAATATTTCCTATGTGGAAAAAACAAATGTCAAAAGCTGACAGAAGCTCACCTTGTGCAGGGCCTCCACCACGCGCACCACGTCGTAGAAGATGATGATGGCCTCGCGTTCGCCAAGCCTCTTCTCCTTGATGACGTAGTGCTGCAGGTTGATGAGGTCGGCCGTCTTGTCGCTGAAGTCGTGCGCGCACAGGCAGTCCAGCACCAGGCAGATGCGCTTCTTCATCTTGCGCGACTTGTTGGCCTCGGGGTCCTCCACGATTTCATAGGCCCGGTCCTGCAACGCACGAGTTCAAGTGATGCGGGGGGGGGGGGGGGGGGCGAGCATTCTCCGGCACAGAGATCCCGTGAAATAGTTGAGGAGGTGCTTTAGCGGAAGACACAGCATTGAGCCGCCTTTGCAAAGAGGCAAACTAGCAGCAACACAACACATCATCCCACAACCACATAATTAGATGACATCAGCTGTGTGTGGTATGCTGTTATCTCAAGTACGCAGGAGATTTTTTTTTTCTGTCATGTGGAGTCTGTCATGTTCATATAATTTAAAAAAAGAAAAACAGTACATGTTTATCCATAGAACGCAAGTGTAATGTTTCAACTTCCCCTAGCAGCTTCTCTAAAAGCAGAGCTCATTGATTTCTGTATCACGTCTGTATGTGTTTTTCCCTTTTTCTTTTTTAAGCTCTAGCCGGCGCTTCTGAAAGCTTCTATCATCTTGGATCTCCCGGTGTGGATGCAACCCTAATCTGATCAATACGGCAGACGTAAATGAATCAGAGCGCAGGTCGGGCCGCCGTCGCCGTTCTGCGAAGACGGGAAGATAGAACAATAACAAAGTTAAGAGGGAGGCCGACGGGAAGGGCAGGTGAGGGAGGGGGCGAGGGGGAATAGTGTGAATGGATGAGGCTATGAAGAGTGAATGACAGCGGATAAAGAAGGCTCTTGTCTTAAGGGTGAGCTCACTCCTATTGAAGAAAAACACTCTGACACCAACAGCCAGCTTTCTGTTTATTCCTTCAATCAATCAAATCGTCTTTCCTCGAATAGTGGGCATCCCCTGAGTCGATACCATTCCGCCATTACTAGTCGGGTGTGTCATTCACTTAAGACAATTAAACAGCAACCTCAAATGGACGCCTACCAATTCCCGTCACGTAAGCAATAGGTAGTGGCTGTAATTACCACTTTTGTTAACATACAGACAGTAAAGAAACTGCTGAGCCTGTCTGGCCTATATTATTCATTTAAACACCAACCGAGACATAAAAAACCTCAAGATTAATTTGAGTGTGGAGACTGTTCAGTTGTTGATACATTTGATTTTTAACTTTGTCTATACATTTAATTGAGTTAAGTCCATAAGATGGCCTGAGTTGAGTTTCAAACCTGAACCTCAGAGGCAGACACCGAGCTAGCACATAGTTTGACCCCAAAAAAACTGCTTAGCTTCGGCTACCTGGAAGAGGCCGTGATGGTGGACCACTCCGTCCTGGTTGTGCAGCAGAGACAGGAGGGAATACTCTGTGTGCAGCAGCATCTTCCCCTGCCTTTCCTCCTGCGTCTCGCCAGCAGAGTCCACTCGCTCCTCTAGTGTCAAGATCTGCAAAAACAGACGAGGGTGGAAAAACATCAGAGGAAATTTTGGGGTCAGACTGTGTGGGCAGCTTTGACAGTTTACTGCCAGTTGAAGATGATCCTCAGGTTGACAGTTTTGACACTGAAACCTTTTAAGCGTTGGAAGGACGCCAACTTGAGCCAGTTGACCCGTGGAGCCAGACACTCGCCTGAAACTGGTCACCAAGGCAACACAGCTCTATGTCGTCATCCTGAGTTTACTTTAAAGGGGACGCCAAGTCAAAACATTTCTTTACAATACACACACACACTAGTCCAAATATGGTATTTTGATCAATATTTTATTTGTGGGATATGAGTTAAGCAGAAAAATCCATCTGTTTTTAGGACTTTCAGGTGGGCCATTTTGCCACTTGCTGTTCACTGAAAACGACATCACAATGCCCAAGGACTAGGCTTGCAAACGTCAAACGACCAAACTGAGAAAACAGATGAGCCGTGTTTGGTCATTACCTGAGCCCTAAAAAACTGTGATGTCACTTTCAGTCGGCACCAAGTGGCAAAATGGCCGCCTCCTGAGATGGATAAAAACGTGTGTATTTTGCTGCTTAATTCGTATTGCACAAATTAAATACAGTAACCAGAATGTCATGCTTAGTCTAGTGTTTTTATTTATTTATTTTTACCCTAGTTTCCCTTTAAATTTACTTTTTTTTTATTATTTTTTATTTTTTACACTTGCAAGCCTGTTTAATGGATGGTGGTTGTATGACAGAATATTGAGCTCCCCACCTCCCACTTTCCAAAAACAGTTAGGTTAATTGAAAGACTAAATTGTGGATAGGTTTGAATAATTGTTTGCCTACATGTGCCCTGTGATTGGCTGGTGACTAGTTCAGTATATACCCTGCCCCTTGGCCAGCTTTGAGGACATGGCGACTCCGGATGAGGGTGTTAGAAGTGTACATTCCAGGGGGGCTGCTACCTTCCACCCCCTTTTGTATGCCCCTGGCTTGTGTAACATATAGGCTAACCCAAATAAGCAAGAGCACACAGGGTAGTTTGTTCGAGCCAAGCCATACAGTGAACACCAACAAAAAGGAAGGTGAAAAGTTCACTGTTGATATTTGATCTTCAAGTTGCACGGCACTTACTTTGAGCTGGTAGAAATCGTCGCTGCCATCTTTCCTGGCCAGACACTGCACTATGCTGGGCACTGGTGAGTTGCCTAGACGAGGCCCTACAAAAAAAAAAAACACAACAGCTGCATGACCAAAAGGCCGGCAACATACTGGCGTGTGCTCATTAGAAAAAAAGAAGCCTGCACATGGCCATTAACACCCCAGGCGCGATGTTTAGTTTGGCGCTTTGCAGATGGCTCATAGAGTAAACGAGACGTTTCAGGAGGGCCTCGGGAGTGAGAAGAAAGCACATCTTCCATACGCTTGCGTCAACACAGACCTCTCCGGTCTGTGTCATGGCGATCAGCAAAATTCTTTGCATTCTTGTCTCAGGCGCGCGTACACACAGACACCCAGCGAGCGACTCTTTGATACACAGACGCAAACACAGACACTGCCCTGGCACTCAGACATGAAAACAAATGACTTGATCCAAGCTCAAGTTCAACTAAAGTCTTGCGGAAAAATACGCCTCAAAAGTCAGGCAAAAATCGAGCAAATCTCAGCACGTAAAGAGTGACCTCTAACCGGCTTTCTTTTCCTGAGGCTTTTATTTAGATGATTCCAACACAGAAGGATACTAGTGGTGATGACGAATCGATATTACAGAATTTACTTTGCCAGAGCGCGAGCATAGTGACGGAAGACAGACTGTCCTGGCTGCTTGGTAAAATGGACCAAACAAACACTTCCGCTGGTTTCTGAGGTTACCCTCACTTTCCGGTGAAATGGAATTTGAAAGTGGCAGTCTACAGTACAAAAAAAATTAACAATTGCATTTACCAAGCTTAATGTAAATATATCTACTACTAAGTAATTCTAGAAATACCTACAAAAGGATACCAAGTTCACGGTCTCTGTGTTGTCAAAGGGTGAGAACCGTAGTTCTATTTTGTCCCTAACCGACCGCCAGAGGCGGAGCTTAACTGCACGGAAATGCCCTTTATGTTGGTGTTGTTTAACACATAGCCTATTAGAAGCATGGGAAATACAGGTTTGAAAACACTGACAGTTTGGTTTACAATGGAACTCCATTCCTATGGTTGTGATGGAACAGAATTTGTAATTAAAAATGGGAATGGAGCGAAGTCCGTCATTAAGACTATGCTATATAAAGTTATAATAAATAAAAAAATATTCAACCAATACATAAACATAAAATAATCAAATGGGGGAAAAAAACTCCAAGTACAGCAATAACTAAGCATGCCTTCTTGTTCATTCTAATTTTACAATGTGCAAAATACTGATTACAGTATACAGGACTTATTTTAGTTTTATACTGTCTGCATGGAAAATACAGGTTTTATGAGAGTAAAAGTTTGAGCCTAGACCTTCTGAATGCACTTGTTCCTTACCCAGGATGAACGGCCCAGCTCGCTTGGCGTTGCTGCCAGATATCCCAGTGTAAACTGGACACTGCAGCTTGCCGGCCCTGCTCGATGTCTCTCCGGCCCCTCTCTCCGACGCACGCCGCTTGGACATACTGGAGCTCTGCAGGGGGAAAAAAAAAAAAAGAGAAAAGAAAATCACATTAGGATGAGCAACGCCAGATGAATGCTGGCACACCATGCTATAAATAACAAATCACATTGCTACAGCTTTGGTGAAGACGAGACAATACCGAGAGCTGAGAGGGAGCAAGTCCTGCTTGGTAGAGCACGTGAAGACAAGTGAAAGGAGGTAAAACACCGGGCAGTTCCTCCCGACCTATTTAAAATGTCCCTCCCACACGTTTACCAACACCTCGGTGCCAATGTGAGACCATTACAGCTCCATTCACAATAACGGCTGCCGGTGTGTCGAGGATGACACCCCAGCTTCGATCCCCACTGACAAACAATCTCGCAATTCACTTAGTAAACACACACATGCAGCCCACCCCCACTTTTTATTTTTATTTTATTTTTTTTTATTGTCTCTCAGCTCATTCCTGAGCCTTTCGCTTTTAATCTGCCGGCTTATCTGTGCAGACCTCCACATGACGTGACATGCGTGTAGCGACAAGGCTGACAAGGTACTCGACTACGCCAGAAAAGCCTGCGACAGTGTGACACCGCAAAAAAAAAAAAAAAAAAAGAAAGAAAAAAAAAAATAAGACTCCAACCTGAGAGGTATGCTTTGTTTAGCGCGTTCCTGTGCCATGAAACTACGCCGGCTTCCCGTAACAGGGAAGTAAGTGCTGCCTAGAGCCGGAGAAGAACAATGACTCACCGCTTTTGACTTCCAGCGCCGTTGGACGGAGATATGCGCTTAAATGCTCAGGTGATGACACCAAAGAGGACGAAATGCACCCGGAGCGTGTGACGCGCGTGTCAAACCTGCTCTGGAAGGTTGAAAGCATGACAAAAGGCATATCTGTGTATGCGTGTGGGGAAATTAGGTTGGGGGGGGGGGGGACAACTTGTCCATGACTGAGAAAACAAGGAGGTTTGTATACCAGGTATAGTTGCAAGGCCTATTTGTATGAGTAGAGCAATATCACAAAATATTTTTCAAAAGAATGCATCTATGCACATTTCGGTCTGTAAACCTCTGATCTGATTCTACTCAGGCTGGATTTACACCAGTCAGTATTTGGTGTGACCAACATTTCCCTCACCCAAAAGGTTGGGCAACAATGGTCTAGTATAGCAACGTAGAATTTGGTGGCAATATGATGTGTAATGCCGAATTTACACCCCATGTTGAAGTGTCCAATTCAGATTTAATGTATATTTCCAATTTTTCGTCTGATTCCACTGATTTCAAGTAACACCCAAATTTAATTAACTATATGACCATCAACAATGGCCTGTGACAACAATAAACTGAAACTGAAGTAAACAATATTAAATATATAATATAAATGTTAGAGTGTACTGTTTAGTTGTGTAACCTCCAACTGCCATGACGTATGTCCCAAATTTTACAATTGAGAGCAAAAAAACAAACAAAAAAAAGAACAATTGAGTATCCTGAAACCGTGCTGTATAAATCCAGCCTTGCCTAATGTTTGACTCTTTGTATTATTGTCATGTGCTGCTATGCCCCACTTTGCTGCTATTAAAAAAAAAAACATAATTGCAGGGCTAATAAAAGCTTACGCTACACTATAATTAAAGGCAGGTGTTCAAATTAGCAGTTTATATTTGCGTCTCACTTTCATCCTGGTGCCTGCAGTACAAAAAAATGCTCACCTCATAAGTTTCGCATGATACAATAGAAATATGCACCCGCTGGAGTGAAAGCGCAGACAAAAGCAGATGAGCAAACAAGTCTGAGTTTTGAGGCCATTAATATTTTTTTTCTACACGCCATACAAGATCACGATCAGGGCACAGCCTACCAAACTACCAATTTTACATTTACTGTAAACTACTGCGGCACGGCATCTAATTCTATTAGAGTTGAGGCCACGATTTGAAAATAAATGTGAAGGCTTCACATTTTAAAAGACACGTGCATGTACCCAAACACTACAAGACGCACAGTACTTTCTATACCCTGGCAATTTATTTTTCGTGTGCTCAAACTGTGTTCAACTGCGTTTAAATGAACAGTGAAACTACTTTAAAAATGTTTTGACGTGGTCTATTTTGTGCATTTCCACCTATTGCAGGTGGGTATGGAGCATATTCCCTACAATAAATGGGGGTTCACTGTAAAGAAAAGTAATTCCGTGCACATTCGATGCTCAAGCTCCGGATGAACGAAGGGTGACTCACACAAGTAGAATCCAAGCATTGTAATAAAAAACACATTCAACAGCATGCCGGGATTTTTGTAAGCCAGAGTGAAACAAAGTAACTTTTAAGGTTTTATAATCACGCGAGCAACGTTCTTCTCCTTTCGAATGAACGGATCGTGCGCCACTCGCCAGTTGGCACTTGGGGCCAGAGCGCAGGCAGGACAGTTGGCAGCCGCTGCGAATTCTCACTTCCGTCAGGCTTTTTTTTTTTTTTTTTTTGTGTGCGTGTGTGATCCCAGACAGCAGACCGTGTCATCGTCATGTCTCTCGCCCATCTGTCCCCATCGCCGCTAGTCATCGGCCAGCGAGTCTGATGAGCCGAGGCTTTTTGACAGACAGCCTCGATGGCGCAAACCGCCCGTGACACCAAGTCACGCTGACGAAGAGGCCCTCACGTCTACTTGAGCAAGCAAAAAAAAAAAAAAAAAGAAGAAGAAATGACAAGAAAAATCTATTTCCTGTAAAACACCAACGACGCTAATGCTCAGCTGTTAGAAGCATGAACTGAACGTGTTTATCATTGTGGTTGCACAACTTCAATGAGTCACACTACAAGCTATAAGGTTATTGGAGAAACTGTGGGAAAGTTAGCTACAAAAAACAAGCTGCATTGAACAAATCAGTCCCAAGAACACACTTGTAAACAATAGTGGAGGAGAAAAAGGGTCTCCTGTAATATATTGTTGACATTTGAGGATTGAGGTTACAAACAGCGCACAATGAACTAGTTTCATAATAACTAAAAAAATAAATAAATAAAATAATTTAATAAATGTTGCTTCATCCAAAAGGAACTTGCATTATTATAGGGTTTCAAATAATTGTATTTGTCTTAATATTTGTTTTTTTATGTTTAAACATTTTCTTGTTTTGTACCCACCCCCCCAAAAAAAGATCGTTTTTACTGCACAGTGCAACTTCAAGTTTTTGCCAACATAAATAAATAAATTGTATTATAAATTATGCTTGGTCCAAAAGGAACTTACATAATTATAGTGTTACTATTTTTTTCTAATTGGTCTTAATAGTTTTAACTGTGTAAACATTTTCTTGTTTTGTACCAAAAAATAAATGATCATTTGAATAATCGTGATTTCAATTATTGTCAAACCAATTGGGATTATTATTTTTTCCATTATCGAGCAGCCCTACTTATTTGGATTGCATTTTTTTTAGTAAATACATATTTAGGGTGTACAAGTATTTTTCATATAAATATTTGTCATTATGACATTACTACTGTATTATTGATAGACTACACTTTGTTCCAATTTGCCTAAAAATGACCGGTAAGTTTACAGAATGCTAGGAATACCAACTGACTTGAATTATTATTATTATTTTTTTTTTTAAACACCAGAATGTGTCAAGCGAATTTTTTACTATATTGTGAACAGGCAGGAGGCAGGACAGGAGTTCACTAACCAACAAAACTTGAGCTATATTACTATCATCCATGCACCTTGGAGCAATGTAAATGATTCATCGTGAGGAGCTACCACACAAGAAGGCAACCGGCTCCTCAAGGCAGCACATGTAGCAACTAAATACCAAACAACCCCGCTTCCGTCACATGTAAAAAGCAAAAGGTCAGCACCGCCGCCGAATGCGAGGCGACCTAGATGACATCAGCGCGGGGACGGCGTGCGGTGGTCTCTTTTCTTACATACAACACAAACAAGTCTTATAGATCATGTTGCAGCAAAAGCGGGAGATAGACGGGACGAGAGAAAGAGAGAGAGGCGTGATGCCGGCGGTGCCCACGGGACACGCCGGGTCCCTTAAATAGAATCGAAGGAAGCGCATAAGGTGTCCAGCTAGCTATCCGCCCACAGGACTTCTTTGTGCAAGAGCATGCCGGATGTAAAAAAAAAGATAATAATAATAAAATGAAACAAGATAAATGAAAGCATGAACGCAAACTTGCTGGAGCCTAAAACAAAATGAAGGCCAACCAAACATCTGTAGAAAGTAACACCACATTGGCAATGCCCTTGATTGGCCAGGGGATGCAAGGTCACGCTGCATTCCACAGCCTGTAAAAGCCACAATTTTTCTAAATAATTCCACTCCACATTGCGGCCTTGTATAAATGGCACGAACATGAAATGGGGAGGGGTAGGAAATTGGAATACAAAAATCAACCAAACTGTACTACGGCTGCAGCTATTGAATATTTTGGTATTCAGATAAACAGAAACTGGATGGATGGATATCTTAATCAAAATTATATCAAATAATCGAGTAATTTTATAAAATAAAAAAATACGGTATATGGATATCTTTGCTTGATTAAAGAATAATTATGAATACCAAAGGGAAAAATAACACATTTCACTTAACCAACCAATTGATATTCAGTTTATATAGTTAACAATCTATAGCAAACAACTGTCTAGAAAGATGAGGATGGGACGATTTGACGTCAGAAAAGTTATCAAAATTTTGCTGGCTAAAACGGCACATTTGGCTAAGCTTGGTTTGCTAAAAATGGATCAGAAGTTGGAACTGCAACTATGTCAGGCTGTCAGCATCAAAGAGCGCAAAGTCATCCTCACCCATTAAACTCTCTTTGAAAAGATGTCCGACATCTCTTACCAGTCCATGCCGAGTACTCGCGTAGCGGTTAGCGGCCAGCCGCAATAGCAGGCAACAGGTGACATAGAAAATGTCAGTGTATTTAATAAGAGGCTTTTCAGCATTCTTAATTTGCGATTGAACGGGATTTCAGGATGATGCCGTGTTGATGTTGGTGGCAAAAGTTCATGATGGCAATGTAAACTGGCCCTCCAGCTATGAAGTGTCTCCAGCCGGGAAGACGAGTCAAGTCGGCTGCCACAAACAACTTGAAAATAAAAGCATTGCAAGGCCTCAACGTCCATGTATTACTGTATTCAAAACTATTTGGAAGTTGGCCTTCTCACCACAGCTCCACAACGCGGCGATTCTCCCCTATCATAGGTCGCATCCCCGCCGCAGCTAAGGTGAGCGGATGCCCGTTTGTAAAAGAATTCCCTGATGCCGGTACAGTGATGTGAAATTAGCACACACTTCTCTTGCCCTGTAGTTGCTGACAGATACAAAATGGGTAACCAAGTCCACCACCTTCTGAGGTGAAGTTTAACACCAGAACAAGGTCAGGTTTACACCTGTGTGCGGGAAAATTCTGCAATTCTGACAGCAGTTGCTGTCCAACACCAAGTGCGGGCGGGTGCCATCATCCGGCAATCTTCTACCTCCAGAGGTTAATGCGATTCCACAGTGGGGTGTGCAACTTTAACCCTGAAGCTCCCTTCTTCCGACTTGGTGAGAAAAGGTCTCATAATAACAATCACACATGGAGGGTCACATTTCCCGGTGCATTGATACGGTGTCACCTTACCACCGGTTGAAATTAGCCTGGATGCTACTTTAAAACAACTAATGCAGTTTAGCCACAATATTAGGTACCTCTGAAACAGCCAAAGTTGATGTAAGACCTCGATTCCATCATGTACACCTAATTCAGCCAAGAGTCAATATTTACAGTATGTACCAACAATGACGCTAATCTATCTATGCCAGTAACAGAGTGACACAGCAGGAAGAACAATTAAGATGGGCATCCAATTACTGCCGTTTAGTCAACAGAATAATAACTGTTCAGGTAAAGATTTGCTATGTGAATAAATAGTTGAATAAATTGAGACTAGGTATTATTTATCATTATTTCAATATGTAAAGACTACTTTTATGACTTTTTGAGGTGCTGCGCAATGGGATATAATTTATCAATAGCGAAAACAACACCGCATTTGAAATCAAACGAACACGATGTGCTTTCATCTGAAGTTATTTACATTGAAATCGGGAACAGCGGATACATTTTTAAATATGCCTTGCACTATTAGGGGCAAATGATCAATCAAATGACACTTTTACTTTTTAGTGCTTGGCTGCAAATCCTTTGCACTCAATTATAGCCTGAAATCTGGAACACAGACGTCACCAGACAATTGATTTTATCCCTGGTGATGCCCTGCCAGGCCTCTGTGCAACTGCGTTCAGTTCCTGTTTGTTCTTGGAAAATGTTTCCTTCAGTTTTGACTTCAGAAAGTGAAATGCTTGTTCAACTGAATTCGAAAAACTTCTAAATTAATCCTGCTGCTTTGCCAGTAGTGACATAGTTACAACATCAGAAGCAGTTCCAGGGGTAGCCATACATGCCCACCTGACCATGGGGCAACTGAGCAGCCAATTGCCCCATTCATTTTGTTAATTTAAAAAGTGTGAATCGCATATACAAATTGTTGTAATTCCAACACTATTCACATGAGTTGGATTGAAATACCCTCAAATTAGAGCTGAAAGTCTTCAGTTATAACACATCTTGCTCGTTTCATTTCAACCCATCGGAGTGGTGTTTCATGCCAGAAACATGAGAACTGTCAATGTCCCAATATTTATGGTCCTGGCTGTACCACAAACTATGATCCTAAAATGCTTAAATACAGTTTAAAACTAATCCAACATTGCCCTTTAAAATAAAAGCCTTACAGGTTCGATTTTTTTTTTTTAATGCACCAGAAGCAAAGACTCTCTGTAACATCCACTAACAGCCCTGGCTAAACATGGCTCCTCCGCAACATACGTACACTCACCAGACAGGCTCATCTGCATCCGGAGTAAGGACAACCGGAATAGAAAATGTATGGATGCGATTACAGAAAAGAATAGCTATGAAACATTCCTTATGTCTGAATTTGCCTACATTCATGTTGTTTTGTAAAGATTTAATTTGCCAGTTTTGCTCAAAGTTGCACATTCCTATTTTATCTTCTTGTGTATTTGACCTTCATGCTCCAATAGGGGGGCAAAGTGAGTCAGAAGTTACAGTACATGAGTCATTTTTCAGTGATTCAAGTAATTATTTGGAGGGATACGTTTCACTTCAATTAGCACATTATTACATTTGGCTTCTTTACCCACCTCTGTTGCACTATATAAGTCTATCTTAAAAAAAGGGAGCAACACTTACGTATGCACAATATAAACATAACAAAGACATATTTTTATCAGCTGCATTGGTTTATGGACTTAAGATATTGGAGCTGTACCTAATGAAGTGCCCCACTAATGTTTAACCTGCAACAAACGATAGTGAGTCATTTTACTGTGCATTAAAACCCAATCACATGTCGTCTACTACCACTGGTGTTGGTTGGAGTTACAGAAACATTTGACAAAAATTCGGAAGGAATAAAAGTTTAGAATTCCTTAGGTTGGAGCCTCCAAAGAGAAAGGCAAACACACACACACAAAGAGGGTACGCTACACCAGCAAGTTTTCCGTGCAAACTACTTATTTGGCGCAAAACGAAGGTTAATTTACTACATTTATTCCATTTTTCGGGTTTCGAAAAGGTTCGAATGACGAGCGTCAAGTCGGGGAGAGAAGCCATTTAAACAAAGTAGGAAATGTTACAGCTGGCTAGCACAAAGCTAACTCGCTAGCTCACCTCGAGCCGATACCGCCGGGTTAAAAAAAAAAAAAAAAAGTCTGGCGTCGTCCTCCGCCCTCACAACGTCGACATTTCTCGCTGGAGGGGATAGCTCTGCTTGTCGACGGCTCCGGACGGACCACCGCGGGTCGGGTGGCCGCTTGAAGCCTCCTTCTTGTCGCCGAAAAAAAGCAGCGATTAAGGAAGAAAAGCCTGCTCGCTCGCCGCTGATCGCATCTTTCCACAGCGACAGCGCCACCTGACAACGGAAGTGACGCACACACGCTTTTTACAAGATTGACAGCCGGCTTGGCCAATCACAGGCGCACCGCTCGCCGATGATGACATTTTTTTCAATTTGCGTAATGGAACAGGATGGGATTACATCATCGTGTAAAACGATTACAAACTGGGGGTGTGTGGGGGTTGCCATTGTGTGGACAACAAAGCAGACAGAGAGGGCTTGTACACACAGGCTAAAACATTTCGTTATTTTACTATAAACATTTTGAAAACTGGTGATATGAAAACATATAAAAACACAGATTTTTCCTAACTTTTTCCTTGTTTTGTTAAAAGCAGGGGACGCAGTCAATTCAGAATTGCATTTGTAAATCTTTTTTTTTTACATGTATTTTTCTTTATCAATACGAAACATGATAAAATGTTTTATTGCAATGTATTTTCTCAGCCCACCTTTAGAAAATGTATTCAATAAATATAACATTTAATGACATAAAGTATATGTATATTTAGACAGGGTGATACACTTCACAAATCAATTATGTAATAAATAAATAAAAAAGTCACTTTTAGTTCCTCAATGACTCAGTTTTGAACAGGCAAAGCTAATCAAAGTATTGATTCCAACCACAAACCACAACAAAAGGGCAACCCAGATGGAAGAGGGCTTATTTAAGTTACTGTGACTCAGCAGTGCATTGGCCCCAAGCCACATTAAAAATGTTTAGAGTCATGCCTGGCCCACACCTTCTTCTTTTTTCAAACACAAATGATTCACATTCATGGGGCAAATAGAATGAACTATGATAGCATAAACTAAGATACACATTATTTCCAGGCTTCTGCAGGCCAGATCAAGACAACAGGCTTTGAGTTTGACACCAGTAGTGTTACAGTCAAACACTTTTTTTTTTCTGTTTGTCTTTCAGGGTAGGCTGTGGTTTTTCTTCTTCTTCGCCAAGGTCACGAGGATGAGCTGGGCGTATATGTCCAAGATCCAATCTGGGAATGGTACAGGCTCGTTTTCCTTTCACGGTAATGCCTGCATGGCTGATAACCGCATTCTAATTATCTGTCCCCTTGACATTGTTGTCAATTATGAAATGGAGGTCTGGTCTATGAAATGTTGTGAATAAATAGTAAAATACACTAGATTAATTAGAAAATCGCATTTAAGCCTTTTTAAGGACACTGCTGAGACTAAGAGAACAGGAAATATAGGATGAAATGTTTGCCATCATCACACTATAAACAATTGCAATAGCGCCCTCTGTTGGCAGTCATTTATTAATAATATCTGTTAGCATACTCTAAACCGCCAAAACAGAACTAACCCTTATCCAGAACTAGTTATAACTAGATAGTCTAGCCATAACCCTGAACTGGAACTAACCCTGACAAAATGTAACCCTAATCCCAACCCAAACCTAATACAAATGATACATAATCCTAACCAGAAATAGTGCTTACCCTCAAATGTGTCCCCCTAATCCATACATAAAACCAAACCAGTACACTCAACCCTAAACCTCTAACTGTCAAACTCAATTAGAATCCCTGAACCCTAAACCTAGCTCCCTAAACCCAGTCCTAACCCCAACCTCACAAACCTGGGAGAAAAAAAACAACTCAAAACCACTTCTGTAAAACTTAACTTTATTATTTTTTGCAACAGCTTAATTGCAGAAATATGCACATCTGTTCACAGAAAGCATTACATAAATCAAATAAATAAAACTATTAAATTCACATATTTACACGTTTTGAAATTGCAATTAGCCACCAACAATTTCTCCACAATCCTTGACATCATCATGTAAGATGATATTCTCCACTCCAGAGCGAGTATCGTAATGCTGACTTGTTAATCACAGCATTTAAATCAGGTTACAATCGGGCTAGAAAAGAGCACTTGGGTTTTTCATCCTTTCAAATGCAGAAGAGGTAAGCAATTTCCCTAGCGGCAATTGTGTAGAAAATTAAAGGGACTCTCCCGAAAGTGACAATTTTAAGGTTTTATTTTGTAAAAAAAATAAAATAATAATGATAATAATAATTTACTGTATAGTTTTTTTATTTTGTGTTTTTTTTTTTGAGCTGTGCATTTTTGACATTTCGTTCGGTGACAACATCTGATTTTTTTTAATGTGTTTTTAACTGCCTGAGTATCTGTAACAGGGTTGCAAAATATATGACAAATGATGTATTGAGCTGGATGAATAAAATTACTTTATTTTTTATTTTTATGAAAGGTATTAAAAGTCCTTTAAAAAAAAATTTGGTGCCTAACTCTGAAATGCCCTGCATAATGTATTTTAGTAGGTTTGGGAAACCCTGTGTACTGTGAAAGCAAATTTGCTGTGGGTAATTTCCCCCCAAAACACACACCGAGGGAGTAAAAGCACCTGAAGGTTTTCTGTGCAAAATGTTGCAGCATCAGTTTTGCAGGTGCAGACAACATATTGCGGTCCAACCCATGGGGGGGGTCCGATGGCGTCACAGACCGTCCATCATGGCCAGGAGGTCATCTCCTTTGCTACTGGCACTCGGGGATTGATCGGGCGACTCCCGAGACTCGCTGAACTCGCCCATGATCTTGGCCAGCTCGGCGTTGGCAGATTTGTCCTGTGGGGCCGAGTTGCCCGGAAGAAACGATTAATACCATGACGTGGGCATGCATTATTAAACACAATAGCATGTGCATGTGAGGTGTGGGTACTATTTTTGCCCATTTGGGGGGGGTCACCATCCTCACATTCTACTGTAGTGTCTGTGACTTTGAGTGTGTTTGGATTTAAAAGGCTGTTCACTAGTTTGGTGAGTGACGTGGGTGTCATAACAAGAGAAGCAGTACCTTTGTAGCTTGGATGTTTATAAATCCATACGACAGCTCATCCGGTCTGGACATTAATGCCTCTCTGTGGCAACAAAAAAAAAAAATCCTAAATGTTACTTTTGGATACAATAAATAGGATTTAGAGACAAGGTACGCACTCTTCCTCCTCGTCGGTTGCGAACAGGTTCACCCGGAAGCCAGACTCTGCATTCCCAGCCTTTTGGACTTCCAAGCCTCCCATCAGTTTGGCTAAGAGGTTGAGCTCCTCTTTTGCCAGAGGGTTGGGAGCCAGGTTGACCTGTTAACAACATAATAAATTCACCCCAGCGTCAAGATACGATATGTGTGTGTACCAAATAAAAACTTTTTTTTTTTTTTAACCTTAGTGTGCTGAGCTGAATGTTTGGACGTTCCCGACATGTGAGTTTCCACCGGACGGCACACGCTGTACCTGTGAGGCCACATCAGAGGAATGTTCCAAGCTTTGTCAATACAATACAAATTCATATAGTGAGCCTGTTAGCGAAAAATGGCTCGTTATGACAACATAGGTCCTTTAACTCTTTGACTGCCAGACGTTTTCAGAAAAGGGATGCCGTGGGTGCCAGCCGATTTAAGCATTTTTGACTGATCTTTCAAGGTCCACAGAAAATTATGTGTTTGGACTATGGAAACACACATACTACCAAATGAAAGATTGGACTCTCATCTTTCATCAGAAAAAAAAGTTTGTTTCTACCTTATTCCGTTTTTCAGTAATCAACAATAGAAAATGGTTAGTTTCACCTCTGTTTAAAAAAAACGTCTTTTAACGTCTTTGGCACTCCTCCATAGGATTTTACTAAACGTTATTTAACGTTTTTGGCAGTCAAAGAGTTAAACGTGTTATCAAGGTACCTCTGTATATTTGTGTGTGTGTTGTGTTGAGAAAGTCTTACATGTTAGTTCCTAGCTTGGTGACCCTGTCGCCGAAAAGCTCAAAGGATCCTTCGCAGAGTGCAGCGGTGTGGTTTCCGCCATTATTGAACTGCACCCTGCTCGTCTCCTCGCCAGTGCAGCTATACATCCTAGAATAGCCAAATTTATGTTAAAAAGACCCCCCAAAAAGTATTGGTAGACTTATTTTTATTGTGAAATATTTAACTTATTGATTTACTTGCATTTGAAAAATAAAAAAAAAAACGTATTGAAATATGTACTTGTGTTTTTTGTGTGTTATTTGGTGCCAAGGAACTATTTCAAGTGAGTTGGGGGAGCTTCATCTAGCCAAAAGCAGGAATTTGCCGCCATCTTGTGGCATCCATAGGAAATAAACTTTTTTTTTTTTCAAGTAGGGGAACATCGTTGAGTATTTGTTGTTATAACATGAAAACAATAGAAATTTATATTATACATTATATATATATATATTTACATGGAAAATAAACATTAAGCTATAGTAACATGTAAAAACAAATGTTTTTTTAAAATAATATGTATGTTTGAAATTATTTTTAATTTACATAACATTTTTTTTTTTTTTTATAATTTTTGATTGGCTTGTTCTTGTTAATTGGAATATTCAAGGGAAATTAATCAATGCATTTTATATGATTTATTTTTCGTTTACATCTGCTTACATACCGCTCAACAACAACAACATAAAAAGCATGTTTTTGTTTTATTTAACCTGAAAAAAAAACCATTATATTTTTGGGAGATAAATGTATACAGTATGTACAGTATAGTGTATTCTACTAGTATAGAGTGATAGCAGATCAAAAATACAATTTATTGATTTAATTTTTTGTGATTATTTGTATTTTCTCACTGGCTTGTCTACTGAAACTAGTTTTTGAACTTGATTTTGATTGATGCTTCCACGTGCACAACCCTTGAGCGACACAATCAAAACACACAACATGTCTAAAGTTAGAATGCAAAGACCAAGAAAGAAGAGTAATGCAATTAGCTGCACGTGGGCCTGCTAAAGCTTGACGTTACAGCATCAGGGTAAAATCACAACGAAGAATGTGGCAAAGTAACAGTCAAGTTTCTTCATCATCACCACTCTAAAAGCATTGCATTATATTATATTATATTATATTATATTATATTATATTATATTATATTATATTATACAGAGTGCAAATAGTTTTTTTTCAACAAGTTAGAAATTAATCATCAATTCAATCTTTTTTTTTTTTTAGCTCTTAAAATGTATCTGTGAGAAAAGACGCTTTGAATTCAACCATCACAATTGGACTAATTCACATAATACAGTCCATGTCATTTCTCAACCTAGGACGGGCCAATAAGCAGAGCCACTTTCAATCAATGGCTGGATTAAGCTTGTGTTGTTGTCACCTTATCAAGATGGGAATTTGTGTCCCGTGGGGCACAGGACCACTGATGGGCAGCACAAATCGGCCATTGGAGTTTTGCACTTTGTCCTTAAGGAAAATGGATACCTGGCATACAAGACAGGAAAGAATTACTGGATGTAAAATCAACCGCTGCATTTTTTTTTAAACATAATGAACTTACCCTAATGTGCATGTCCTGAAAGAAGATAAGAAGAGTTTGTCTAATCAGCTGCAATTCGCCACTTGGTAATAGGGTGTACATCTGAAAAGAAGAAACAACATTACCTTCCAGTGAAAACAATCCAAATTCCCACCGTACAAAGTGTTGGTGCACCTCGATGAGCTGCTGATACGTCTCGTCCACCTGAGCCAAAATGCACGGCGTGTCCTTGACAAACTCCTTGATGGCGTCCATGTGGTTGAAGGTGACGAGGAGGAGGTCGCGAGGCCGAGGACAGAGGAGAACCTGGTACTTGAAGGCCATGGTCATCAAGTCGTACAGCTGGAATGCAAACGCAACTTTTAATTCACACTTGATATTTAGTAAGTACGCAGTATAGGTGATAGTTTGAATAAAAAAATCAAAGTAACGTAGCACAGTGCAACACACTATGATCACGCTAACCTTGTCCATGCTGGCTTGATTGAGCCTCATGATGGAGGCGTGGGCCAGCCTGTCGAACACGGTGCGAAGCGCCTTCTTGGAATACAGCTCCTGTGGCTTGAAAAGCTCCTCCAGGAACTTATTGTTAAACATGGTGGTGATGATGTCATTCATGACTGGTGAGGGATGAAGAAAAGGAGTGGGCAGGTTTAGGTAATGTACATAATGCCATACTGATGTCTGATGAGACGGCGCGTGAATAATGTAGATATTTAACCTATTTTGTAGGAAAATTCCGGAAATTTTGCAACCCTATTTATAGCTAGGAATAAAATACTGCAGTTCCTCAAATAGTGGCCTCCACGCGAATCAGAGCTTAATTGCTTAATAAAAAAAATTGCTTAGTAAAAAAAACGCTTTAATTGCCACACCTCAAATGACCACTTCCAGAAAAAAACTGGTTACTAGTGAAAAGATAAAAGATAAAAGACACGAATCAGTGTGTTGTGTTTTGGTCTTAGCGGTTGTTTGTTGTCGTGTAGCCAAAAGCTAACCACCTTTCTTAGCCTTGTCAGGGGGGATATTTTGTGCTCGTAGCCGCTGGTCCAGAATATAAAGCATTTCTCCGCCCAGATTGATGAAGAGCAGCGGGAGAGTCCTCGACGACATGTTGGAACCTGGAAAAAAAAACGTTGAACAACACCCCGTTCGAAAATGACAAACAGCTAGCAGTTGTGGCTAGCTCACTACCGACGAGGAGATTGGTTGCTAAAGCCTCCTCCACCGGTTGCCAGGCCACGGAGGAAGTAGCCAATCAGAGGGATAAACGTCATCTAAACCGGAAGTTGAGTGAGATTGCATGTACTGTATTCAATAATTATTCTATTATGAATGTTTAAAAAAACAAATACAATAGAACGTAAACTTAAAAGTTTACTTTGTTTATTACATTACTGTAAAATTATTTAACTTAGTACAATGTTTATCTTTGAATACACATTTCCATTACAAATGTATAAAATGTGTATTGTGTGAATATGTGGTTATTAATTTATTTTGAGAGGAATTTAGTTATTTTTTATGATATCACATTTAAAAAATATTTTGTACACAGTCCCACAATTACATCCCCCCCTCCCCAAAGCACAAACAATATGAAAAAAACAGAGTGTATGTCTTAGAATTGTGTACACAAGTGATGGAAGTCAAAACACACCACACGCAGTTTTTTTCTCTCATATCTGGTACTTCATTGGATTTCAAGTACATACACAAAATTACCTTTATTATGATCTCCTTAAATCTCAGGGCAAATTAATTCCATTTACACAAATCTTTATTTAATAGGAGACTGCAGAATTCATTGCATGTTTGTTTGCAAAAACAAAACAGAACAAAAAAACTGAGGAACCGAAATCCTGTGGACCATATATTTGTATAATGATTTGGGCGACGACTACTCCTTTGGTTTTGTAGCTATTACGGTGTAGTTTCTCCATTCCGGATGCGAATCTCTCTGGCCATTCTGCACACCTCACAGATGCCGCAGAAAAAGGACATGAGGGCGTCGTTGCAAATTGTCCCCTGCGAAAAACACACACAGACGCACGCACGCACTGTGAAACACAGAAAAACTGTGTAAAGGGACCAAGACCTGCTGTGGATAGCAAAAAAATCTGTTTTCATCGTCGGTTTGTAATTGATTACCTATAGATGCCACAAGATGGCGGCAAATGACTACTCATGTCTACATGAAGTTCCCAAAAGTTTCCTTGGCTTCAGGATGCCACTAGATGGCACCAAATCATCCAATACTTTTATTTTGTTTGAGTACAAAGAAACTAGTCACTTGAGGCGCAACGATTACCGGTAATCAATAACTAACCGATTATCAAATTAATTGACAATTAGCTTCGGTAATCGATTAATCGTTTGGATACCTTTTTCTTTTTCTTTTTTTTATAAAGTGCCCAAATCCTCATAATTTCATCTTAATTCTTATTCCGCAAACAAAATAATTAAATCAGAATGCGATGTTTAGACTGGTGGGATTACAAAGAACACATTGCAAAGAAAAATGTTGACTTCACTTTTACTCCAAAACTTACTTGTAACTTGCACATGTTGCTTAAGTGTCACAGTGGACTTTCTCAATGAGCGACATTTCCGCTCTTGTGCAATCTGTTAGTGAAATCAAAGCACTTCTTCTCTGCCAAGCGTTGATTTGCACATACCTGGATGCCGTACGTGAGCCTCATGTGGGTCCTCATAGCTGTCAAGCCGCCCGGCACGCAGCCCAAGCAACAGTTTTCCCCATATTTGTCCGCCGTGTAGCAGGCCAGGACGGATGGGCAGATGCAGCCGAATGCACCTGGTGGAAGAAAGATGAATTACGATCATTGAATAATGAAAAACAAATATGGATGTATCATCTTTATAACTCACAAATCAATAAATCGCTGCAGCAGGAGCAGAGGCCCGTGCTCCACTGTCCCGTTTGGACGTTGGTGCCATAGCCGCCGGCGCCCGGTTGACTGGTTATCGCTGGGTTTGACATTTGGGCCACAGGTTCTGATACACATGCAGAGTCAGACATATTTTATCATTATAGAAAACAAGGTGGTATTAAATACCACTACTTTTTTTTTTTTTTGGGGCAGGAGAAAAAAATGACCTGAGTCTGAATCCTGCCACATTGTTGTTGTGCTCTGCTTGTTATTTCCACTTTACTGGCTGAATAATAAGCCTAAAAAATGAAGTCTGGTGTTATTTGTGCAGTCAGCAGATGAGCATTCACCTTTAAGATGCTCTACTTCACTCTCATTGTATTGTGAGACACAAGATGGGGCCATTTTTCCTATTCAAGTGCCCAGAGGGCAATGTTTATTTATTAACACATAACAATTCAAAATAAAGCATTAAAAAAAAATCCCATCTAAATATAAATAACTATTTCTTAAGTAGGAGCATATATATATATATATATATATATAACAAATGGCTATTCATTATAGATAATATCTTGCATCCTTTTTTTTTTGGTTTAAAATTGTAATACTATTGAAATATACCCATATGGAAAAATGCACAATAATGGTAATGTCTGTATATTATTTCTTTCTTTTTTTTGAGTCAACATAATGTGCAATACATTTGGAATAAAAAAAATTAAAAAATACAATTTCATTCGTCATTTATGGGTTATTGTTAAAATAAAATAAAAATAAAAAACTACTGAATGCATAAATAAATATACTCCTACTGTAAGAATGGATGAACAAAGCACAAGTTTGAGTGCTTTTCTGGCCCTAAATGTCATCCCCCTACTCAGACCTAACAGGATTTCCCTTTATTAACTCATTCACTGCCATTGACGGCTATATACGTCAAAAATTAGTTTTAACCATTTCTTTTTTTTTTTTTTCACTTTTGTTAACAAGAGCATGAAAACCTATATTTTTTTCATTGTACATTTAGAACAGATATAACATTTGTGATTAATCATGAGTTAACTAGTGAAGTCATGTGATTAATTACTATTAAAATTTTAATCGCCTGATGCCCCTAATTTTTAATAACCTTTTTGTTTTTTTTAAATCGTGTCAGGCGATCAAAATTTTTAATTGTAATTAATCAAATTTTATATTTGTTCTAAATGTACAAAAAAAAAATCTAGGTTTTTATACTCTTATTAACAAAAGTGGAAACTACTAACTACTAGAAATAGTTCGAAAGAATTTTTGACGTCTATAGCCGTCAATGGCAGTGAATGAGTTAACAATAAAAGCTAAATGCTTTGCAAATCCGAACAAGTGCAATATTGAAATTTGGGTTTTCTATCATTGTAAGAGGTTGTTGAAACCTTATAGCCAATACCATTTATAGGCAATCAAAACCTGCTATGGAGAAACATGCATGATTATTTCAAGCACGTTTATCGAGTTTTTCGAATTGCAAACATTTGAAATGCTTTATCATTCAGCCGTTTGATATTTTTTGCATGGTAGTTAAAAACAGCATGCGACTTACCAGAAAGGAGTGTGTGAGCGTGCGCTGGTCCCGATCAAACTGCCGAGCTTGACGCCACACAGGAAGTTTGGGGTTCACGTTGAGAAACGCTCATTGGTGTAACTCAACGGCTGAGAAGGATGACGAGATCTTTGCGGTGAATCTCGGATGCAACGGTGCAGGTTTTTCTTTCGTGCATCGCGTTTATAGTCCACTTGTACGCATGCTCGACTTTTGAAGGACTTCCGTGCGCATTGTTGTATTTTTGGAGTGACTTGTTCAGTCAGGCTGGGTGAATATCCAGAGCCACTTTTGAACAACAGCCAGCCCAGTCTGAAACAACATCATGTAGAAACGCCCAAATTCCTCACAGGTGCAACGCCCAAGCTAATGGGTCAAACCTAAAAAGATAAGCAGAGCTGCATTGAGTTTTGTTGGATGCACAGATTAGCGTTAGCTTCTGATAAGCGGCACATACCGGTCGGTGCTTGATTGCCATATTCACACTGCACTGTATGAAATGCTGCTTCCATGATTTTAATTCTCGTTTTGAGCTCTTCTTTAGAAGCCACACTTGACTGGGGCTGTGCCTGAGAAATTGGCTGATTTCAACAGGACATGAAACAGGGTGTGCAAAGTGCACTGTAATTCTTGATCCTTGCGATAGTTTGAGGAAAGCATGTCGCATATGTTCTAAGAGACATAGAAACTGTTTTAAATTGGGAAATAATACATATAATTGGCCTAGTAGCATAATTTATAGAATCACATTTTAGAATTTTGGTTAATCACGAAAATAAAGCCTTTATTAACATTTTTTAACTGCCAAATTTAAAGAGCAACTGTTAGATGTTAATTCTTTAGACAATTTAACTTATTCACTCCCAGCAATTTTCGCTGAAGCAACTCCCTTCGCTCCCGGCTGTTTTACTGGATTTTGACTGATTTTGCAAGGCCAACAGAATATTGCGGTCTATTGCTATAAAAACATGGAATCTACCAAAAGAAAGATTAGTCTCTTCTTTCATCGGGAAAAAAAAGTGTTTTTCTATCGGTTTCCGTTTTGCAGCAATTACCATTAAAATATAGCTAAGAGATTTTTTTTCAACCTGGCCCTGTTTGATCTCTTTTGCTCTGCTGCCACCTACCGGCCGTTTGTGTAATAACTACCATTTCTTCAACTGTTCTTTGCAGTTGAGAGGCTGCATCAAAGCCTTCTGTATGCTCTAGCATAAAAAAAAACACAACCAAAAACGTATAAATACATCTTTGGGACACTTAAAACATTTAAAGTAGAAGGTATTTATACGTTTTTGGGAGCAAAATGTTATGAGAAGCTCTTCAACATTTTTTGATCCCCTGCACGCTCTCATCCTCCTCTTTTTCTAATCAGTTAATTACTTCTTTTTTTTTTGCATTTACATTGCAATTTAAAATGAAATAAAAAGACCCCAGTAGTTTGACATGAAAAATATTCTGAATGCCAGACGCAAACATTTATAAAAATGTTAACTTCAATGCACGTTGAGAGGAACCAGTTGAGGTGGCTCGGGCATCTGGTTCGGATGGCTCCTGGATGCCTCCCTGGGGAGGTGTTCCGGGCATGTCCTACCGGCGGGAGGCCCCGAGGACGACCCAGCAGGACACGCTGGAGAGACTACGTCTCTCGGCTGTCCTGGGAACGCCTTGGGGTCCCGTCGGAGGAGCTGGCTGAAGTGGCTGGGGAGAGGGAAGTCTGGGCTTCCCTGCTAAAGCTGCTGCCCCCGCGACCCGACCCCGGATAAGTGGAAGACGGACGGACGAACTTCAATGCATGTAGTTATGTTTATTGCTCAAACACAACCTGTGCTACCTTTAACATAACCATCAAAATGAATAGTGCGATTACATGAATACATGATTAATGCAATCATTTTTTGTGATTAATTCATTAGTTAACGCTTTAACTTTGTCAGCACTAATAATTTACAACAAAAAAGTGAAATTTTCAGTGATCCGGGCTTTGGCAATGCGCAAAGTTTGAATTGGGACAACAGTATTTTTTTTTCCTCTTTCTGAAAAAGCTCATATGGGACTGAGGCAATAATTATGCTAATAGGCAACAAGTCAGCACTCAAATATTTGATCCTGATCACTCATTTTATTATCTTGTCAAGTATCGGTATAGAAAACGGATGGACATTGTGTACGGATGTTTCCAGACCTCATTATTCTCCCACACAGATCCTGCACAATCATCACATCAGAGCTGTGGCCGTGGATTCGGCATTCACTTGCCTGCGGCTTTCACAGAGCAACCAGCAAAGGTGCAATATGACGGAAAGGAAATGGCGTGGGCTGCGAAGAACAGACAACGTAATGTCGTTCGGCCACTCGGCGACACGCAAGGAAAAAAATGCCGCCTTTGACCGGCAGCGCAAAAAGGGGCCGAGTGATGGCATCTACGGACTCGCAGTTTGCGTCTTAGCCGCTTCTGTGCTTTGCTTCAGTTTCAGCTTCTCAGCTTTCTTCTTCTTCTGTACCTCCTCAAAGACCTGCGGGGGCGACCAGAGGCAGAAGAAACGAATTGAAACAGAAAGCAGGCCATTGCGGTGGCATGTGTCAAGCTGCTCTCGTGCCAACGCAATCGTTGCTGCAAACGCCGTGCTTTTGTCGTACGTTTCTTCCTCTTTATGAACTCTGAATCCCATCAGAGGCCACAAGTAAGGAAACAATGGAAGCATACTTGACTTACTAAGTCAAATGTCAAAACAGGATGGACAAGAATGTGCTCAGCTTTGGTTCCTGTATGCTAATTAAAACAAGGCGTTCATTTGTAATGCATATATAACTCAATTGTATATATTACTGTTATATGGAGTGGACTCCCGCATACTCGTGAGTGAGCACCTGCAGATTAATCAGTATGCAGATTTGTTTCCAACATTTTTAAATATTTTTGTATTTTTTTTTTTTTGGAGGGGCTCAACACTCGTTTTCTTTGGGTGGAAAACGATAATTGAAGGTTTATTTCAGTCCTTTCAAAAATGTTGTGGGGGTTTAATTTTATTCCCCCAAAACGCATGTTTGATGGGTCACAATTTTTATTTTTTGTCCCTATTCCCCTTTAATAGCAGGGGCCTGGGGTGGGCGGAGCCTAAAATTAATGTTTGAAGAAAAAAAACCCAACTGGAATTATTATAAATAATATTTATTTTAGTTGTAAATTACTTTAAGATGTATTTTTATATATATATATATATATATATATAATTTGATTTCATTATTTTATTTGCATACTATACTAAATTATTAGTCAACAGTACATCTGCAAACAAAATACTCCAAAATGCCAACATTAACTTAAATTCAATAATTATTACAAATGATTTTTATGTTGAAAATAAATAATATGCGTGGCTAGCTATAATTATTATTAACAAAAAAAAAAATCATTATTTGTTATTAATACAACTAATTAATTATTGTATATTTTTCAACATTAAAATAATTTCCATTGGACAAATTATGTAAAACCACAAAATATAAAACTGTAATTTCAGCATTTTTTAAAATTGTATTTTTCAGAGAGAAAAATTTAAAATAATGTATTGTAATTCTGAAATAAACAAACTATATATTATCATCTATAAAATTTTATGAAATATTTGTGTATGTTAACAAAAAAAGAAAATGAACAAATAAAGAGAATATTAAGAATTATATATAAAAAAAAAACAATCAAAGATAACATTCATTTATAACTGACGATTGTTTTGCCACATTTTGATGAAAAGATGGCATCCATGACTTTTGACTTGACGACAACCAACAGGGGGCGACTTCAGTTTACGCTGTCTGACCTATGGTGACTTGTGTTTGCTACCTTGATGCAGAGGGCCTTCTTGGCCAGCCAGCGTCGCGTGACCCTCCTGTAGTACTCTGGCGGGAAGGTGTAAGTGATGCCCAGGTGCTGGCACACACTTTCAAAGGCGTCGTAGCGCTCCAGCCGCAGCTTCTTCAGCCATTTTTTCCTCTTGTCGATAGCCATCAGCATGCGTCTCTTGTTGGCCTTGTCCTGTAAGACGCAAATGAGGGCACGCTTGGATGAAAAAAACAACAACAAACGTGAATGCAGAGGGAACGACAGCCAGATCGTGTTGAAAAAGTGGAAACTTTCTGACCACGACCATATTGTGTGCGGCGCGATTGACGCAGGATATCCTGTAGTACGTGTTTGAGTGTGCGTGTGTGTGACGCTACAGGAAGGAAACGCATTGACACTTTAAAGTTCTGATGAACCTCATTACCACATCATGAACTCTCTCGGCTCACCTTGTGATGCTTGTGCAAGTGCTCCTGAAAGTTGCGGATCCTCGCCGTCAAAATGGCCACTGTGACACACAAACCGGAAAAAGTCCACAAAAAAATCACGTGAGCGTGTGTTTGTGTGTGGCAGTGAAGACAAACTCACCTTTAACCTCCATGGAGTCGCGGTCGCTCTCATCCCGCTGCACCTTGGCAATCAGCTGCTCCTTTTTCAGCGCCAGTTTTTCACTCTGAGGACACACACACACACACAATCAGTCAATGATACGATGTAACCATTACGAGCCATTTATATAACTTACATGACTCGCCAACTCCAGCGAAAGAAGTCTCTTGACAACATCGTCTGTCCTGTATTGAGAAAAACACACACTGGTGTGACAGCAGAAGGCAAAGTAGCTATTGGAACAATAAATCACATTTTTATCTAGTTTTGTCAAATGTTTTTGACTTTGATACTATACCTGCTTAAAATACTTCAATACCGGTATTGAAACGACAAAAATTTTAAATATCCGCAAAAGCAGCAAAATTATTTTTATTTTGTATTAATTCAAAATATTCAGTATGTATACATGTTAATTTATTTAAATACTGTATATATTTATGTATATACTCCTCCCATGACTCAATGTAATGTTGCTTGAGTGTGCGTGCATGTCTGGGAACAAAATAAATCACACTCGACTTATTTTTTAAGGGAAGTGGCAAAAAACGTGTCAGAACCTGTCGCTCTGTCAGTCATCTGGGCTTTTTCTATGCATAACTGTGATTTTCTACTGTGTGCCTGTTCATTGAACGCACCTTGAGTCCACTGCAGGGCCAGGAGTTGTGGGAGTGCTTTTTTTTTTTCTGCTTCGCCGCGAAAAAAACATTTGCTCTTGTTACAAAACGTCATGTCAGTTGGCTTGCTGTGGCTGTCGGCCATGCAAAAAAAAAAGTCCCATAGACGCTTTGCGCGTTGTACTTCTCAACGAGGAGTGGACGTGGCATGCCGCTTAAGGCCTTTTCCACATATCGGTAGACAGGCGGCCATGTGTGTATGTGTACCCGCCTTTAAAATAGAGTTGGTGGGCTGTCTCGTATTATTATTTTTTTAAGTACCGGTGCTAATTTTTTTTTATACCGAGGCGTCTTTTGACGCCCAAAAATCTAGGTATGGTACTGGTACCGATATCCCGTGCAACACAATTTTTGTTGTACAAACCAATTCATAGAGTGTTGTGTGTAGTGTTTACGTTTGAGCAAGTGGTACGGCGGTGTAGTCTAGTTTCAGCATGGTCGGAGGGAGGTCGCTGAGTTGGCTCTCAGGACCTGAAAGGCAGAAGAAACAAAACGGCAACGGATTCAAAGAGTCTTTTATTCAGAGCCATATGTCATTTTCAATGACATACCTGCAACCTTTTTCCTTGCAGTGCGGGCATAATGTCGGACTGGCGCTGGAAGTGCAAAGCTTCCTGACGCTGAAGAGAGACAAGAAACATTCATTACTACAGTTATATTTAAAGGGGTGAGTAAATGTTCCTGTTCTGAACTCCTGCTGCCATTGTAGTGTTGTGTTGAGAAGGACAATGTTTTTCTTTCATTTAAAATATTTAGAAAAATATGCTACAGAGCCATTTTAGAGAAGGAAATGTTTAATATTTTAGGAAACAGGCAAATGATGAAAGAGTAGAAAATATACCAGTAAGTATAAAAATAGAAAGACAATAATACAATACGTTTTGCATTTTATGAAGCCTTAAACAATCTGGAAAAATATGATTAATATAAAATAAACATTCCAGATAACGCATTTAATTTTTTTATTGAAGAAAATATATATTAGTTTCATTTTCATGAAAATACACGACTGTTTCCTTACAAGGGTCTTAATTAACACATCATTATCTGTTTTTATAATATACTAATGATATATTTCAGCACCCCCGCGACCATTGTGAGGAGTAAGCGGTTAACAAAATGGATGTACGGAGATTTTACACTTTGAAATGCGTATTTCAACATTAATTTCAGGATTTTATTTCAGATTCAGTCTACCCGTGCCAGCTAGTATCGTGCACGCATGCGCAGTTCGTCGCAACAAGCGCCCTGTCATTTAGCTATGAGCTAACGATGCTACTTGTTAATGTATAAACCTTACAATTGGAGACGTTTCGTTGACTTTAGTCGCACACAATATATACGTCCGCCTTCCATTTTTGTTACTGCCTGTGTGTTGCGTTCTTACCGCCGCTGAATCGGGTTCCCGACAGCAACGCCGAGCAGCACGTCCGTGGAATGGCGGCGCTTTCCCGCAAAGCTCCCACCGAAGACTTTAGAACGGCCCTTAGAGCTATATTTGAAAACATGACTTTCGTTTTAATTCACGAACTCGGTAACAAACGCGCCCAAAGCGAAGGAGAAAAACAACCCTCGACCGCTAGACGTGAGGCGCCATATTGTTTAGACGTAACCAATCGTCTTTCCTCGATCGAGGCATGCTAAACGAACGCAGAGCACATCGATTGGGCTGGGGAGGAAAAAACTACCCCAAAGGAGCATAACTTAAAACAGAAAAACTAAATAAAATTAATTAATCGTGATAAAAATCAACCGAATATGTATTCATTCGTATGTTTTTTTTTTTTTTTTTTTTAAATTCATGTTTACATACATTTTTATACATATTTTTGAAAATGTAATTGCACTTATGGTTAAACATGGATTGACAGTATAATGACATTTTTAGTACGGATACAAATGTGACAAATTTAATAAAAAAGAGACTTTATTACCTTAAAAAGTAAGATAAAACATGTACATCAATGTAATCATAAAGTTTTTCCCCCTTTCCATTGATAGGCTAGATTAAAGTAGCATCAATGTTGCTGTACCTTTAAAAGGTTATATTTGAACACATGCAGATAAAACATACATACTGGGAAAAACAACAACATTACAGTTGAGTTGTGAAAGTCGTCTTGTGTGGTTATTACATTTCTGTACTCTGTCTGTCTGTCTGCATTATACTGCCCCCTGGTGGCCTATTAACTAGTGGGAGGGAGCATCTCTACTTATGCCCACTTCAATGCCCGAAAATGTCAAAACGATCGCAGCAAAATTTAGTATTACATTGCTGTTAAGCCTTTTTCTCTCCAGAGAAGAGCAAAAGTGTTATTGTTAAAAAAAAAAATCACAGAAAAAAATCACAGAAATGTGTTTTGGGGGGAGTTTGTCGTGTTTTGATTTCTGACTGTGATCACATTATGAATTAAACTTGTAAGCCAAGGCACGGCTGCATTTCACATCACTGTACAAACATTTGAAATCACTGAGTGTCATTCATGGCTAACGCCCTGAGAAAAGGAAAGTCCTCCCACTGGATGGTGGCCGCGTTGGCCTCCTCTTCGGGCCCGCACGGTCCAAAAAAGCACTGCGCGTTTTCGGATGCGTCCACGTTCTGGTAACACTTGGGACTCTGAAACTCCTCCGACTCCAGGAGGGGCTGCGTGGACTCGGAGCGCAGGTACTCGTGAGGGTGCGGGGCGGGGAAGATGACGGTGGAGTACGGCACCGAGTCGCTGTTGGACGAGGAGAAGCCGGGGATGAAAGGGGAACCGCAGATGGACTCTCCCAGGTCGCTGGTGTCCTCCGCATTGTTCAACCAAGCTTTGACATCTTCTTTCTTGTTGGGTTTCTGGGGAATCTCAAAGAAGCTCAGGTGGGACAAATATATCGGATTTGGCTCCTCAAAGTCCCACGAAGCTCGGAAGTCCTGCAAAAAAAAAAAAGTGGACGTTAAGTCAACGTAGCAAGGTTGGACGTTGATAGTGGACTGCGGAGAGGAGTGAGCATTTATTTGTTATAGATGTTAGCTACACGGCTAACAGACAATGCCGACGTGTCACCTGCGTGGATTCGGAGGTCCAGCTTTTGATGCTGCTGTTTGCAGGATCTGGAACATCGGGCCAAAAACGCACTTTCAGCCTGGGGAAAATATGACCATACAGAATGAATTACATGGATAGAGCAGCATAGCATAGCATAGCATAGCATAGAATAGCTTCTATCGTACTTACCGATTATGTTTGGAGGAACAAGTCTTGAACATAAAAATGATCAAAAAACACAAACAAGTACAAGTGGCCACCACAATTATCATGGAAGTGACAGGATCTGAGATGAAAAAAAAAAAAAAAAAACAGTACATGAAAATTGCTTGTTTTACACTCACACATACGACCACAGGATGGCAAAAGCTACAATTACAACTCATGTGATGTAAACAAACCCAGTTGAGAAAACAGAGTAAAATAGCTTGAATACAATCTTTTAGCCTTCTTCTCTATCGCTGTAGTTTGAAAGAGTTAAGCGTCAGTTGAAAAGAAGTTGTGACGTTCAAATTAAAATTTCAACGTGTGAGTTGGTTAAAAAAAATAGATGACTGTTCCGTTAGCTAGCATTCCCATTCTGTGTTAGTGTTAGCATTAAGCTAGCAGACTAAAGGCTACAATATGAGTTTGTTTTTAATACCTAAAGTGTAAATTTCGCACTTTTATGTATAGTTTCACAGTAAACTTTCAACCAGGAATGGTTTTAAACAGCTTGAAGTCTCTTTTTGAAGAGCAATTTACCAAGTGCTAGTAATTGCTAATATAGTCTGGGAAGTGCCAGTCTTGCGATCTTTGTACAAAATACAAATATTATCAACTTCCACCCAATTTCCTTCAGTTGCCATCTGGATTCATTGTGAATTTTTCCAAATTAAACTAAAAAGAAAAGGAAAAAAAAACATTTTGAGGTATATCTGGCAGCACAAACCCAAACACAAGTTTTTGCCTGTTTTCAGTCGAATAACCCGAAAGTACCTTGCTGCTTATCAACGTTGATTAAAACGTATCTAAACCAGTAGAAACGAACAAACCCCTTTCTTTGATGTCAAAATGAACCATGGATCCGTTCCGACTTCCGCCGCACGTGCTAACCATCAACACAGCATCGTAAACAGACAAGGAGTTGAGGCCCGTCAGGACCACTTTACGCTCTTCCAGATCTCCCGTTGCCACTGAAATGACAGTAATGCATCCGTACATGACATTTGAATAAGCGACACAAAATATCGGTTTTAAATAAAAATTTGCCTACCGTGTACTCTTTTTGTCTCGTCCCAGTAAAACAATTTGTAGCTTTGAATGATCCCGTTCCGCTTGGCCAAAGGTATTTCATCCCAGGTGAGTTCCACATGGTACTGCCAATTTTTTTTTATTCTAATGTCTGGAACCTCATCTGGAGCTTAAAAAAAGATAGTTATAGTCGTTCAAATATAGTTCTTTTTGTAACGGCAGGAAAATGATTTATTCTCGCTAAATCAGCAATATACATGACCATTATAAGGAAAATCTTATTGGCTTTGAAAGTATAATGTGTGTGACCAAAAATTAAACAAAGCCAATTAAATAGATAGCGCTAATATATTAATATATATTTCAGTTTTTTTTTCTTAAAAATTTGTTTCATTAAAATGTAAAATATCATACCATAATGTAAAATAATGTATTAAAATGTGGGAAAAGTAAGTGTTAAACTATTCATGAGTTATCAAATGTTAATTATGATTTTTTTTTTAACAGGTGACATAAATTGTGAAATAAGATCTAAAATAATTACGTCAAACCTATTCATTATTTATTGACTGACCAATTACCTTTATTTTATTTGTGCTGAAATGAACAAAGCAATTAAATATAGAATTTGGACAATGAATAATTTCAATTGGAAATATTTTTTTTCTAAATGTGATAATTTATGAAAATGTAAAATACCACGTTCACGTATCGATTAACCGGGAAAAAAAATTGCCAAAGATAATGAGGAATAATTAATTGAGCAATTAAATGAATTGGCCATTTGTATGGTCAAAATAAACATGAAACCAATTAAATTTATAATTTGAATAATAACTAATTGAAGCATGAAATCACATTTCAAAATGTGAAAAACGTCTGGTTCATATTTAATCAATATATTAATTAATTAAATTGTGAAATAGAATCTGAAACAGCTAAATTGAACATGTTTATTAATTCAGTATGTAATTAATTCGTGACCAATTAATTCCATGTGTTGTGATACAAAAATAAACTAAAATAAGTAACGGTAAAATAATATTACATGTATTAGATTTTCCATGAAAAAATGGAAAAAGTACAATTATTGCACGTTTTAGTTATCCCTTTCCTCGACTGCATATTCATTTAACTTTGAGATGCACTAAAAACTGAAGCGTCTCGGCCAACAGTTTCTTTTCCAGCCACACGAGGGCACTGCTACATAACACAGCAGCTCCTTCACACATATTGCTCAATGTCTGCCTGTCCTGTCCTCCCCTTTTGTTCCACCTGAGCCGGGCGGCCTGCCTCAGCCAGCTTTAGTTACTCACCCTTTTGCAGCGAGTAGGCATTAACAGTCCGAGGCGGGCCGACGCCGTCTTTAAATCTGGGATAGACGGAGATCCTGTAGGGCTTGTACGGCTCAAAGCTGCCTGTGGATGAGAGCGAGTGTATCCGTAAGCTCCTAACAGGGCGTAAAAGGAAGGTCATGGGCAGAGTGAGAACCGATAATGAGGAACAGAACAACGGCGGGGACGCTTAAAGAAAAAGCAGATTACACCCACATACCAAAAAAATAAAAAATAAATAAAAAAATAAATAAATAAACAGAGTAATGATGATGTCAAATCGGTAAAATTACCGAATGAACAATACTGAGCTCTGCAGAAAAAAAAAAGAAAAAGCAGATTTATACCGGACATCTCGGGCACCAAATTGAACCTCATTTAATGTGGAAAGGTACCTGTAATGACAAGATTCGAAAGATTCCGTCTTGCAGTCTCAAAGCGAACAAGCGACAGGTCGTTTTTTAACAGAGGTCTCCATTCCACTATGTAATCAATGAGCGTAGGCGAAGTCATGTTTCCCCACCGGACCATCAGGGACCCGTTACCGGCAGAAGTGGCGCTCACATCCGATATCGCCTCGCCGGCTGCAGGTACAAGAATGGACATTGTGGTAAAGGAGTCATTTTCTGGAATCAGGTGTTTGCAATTGTACCTTTGGGATGAGAGATCCGGACCGGCGTCGGGTTGGACTTCCCAGCTGCATTCAGGGCGACCACGTACACTTTTTTGGCTTTCATGGGAACAAGGAAGGTGCAGTGATTCCCGGCCGTCACGCACAGCTTCGTCCTCTTACTCAACGTTTTTAGCGCAGACACCGCATAAGACACGTTCCGGCTGTTGGCTCGGAATCGTTCTGACGGCTGGAAGAAAAAAAAAAAAAAACTGTAAACAAAGCTACTGTACTCCAAACACGTAGCAGATTGTGTGCAGGCGATAAGTGTGTACCTTCCAAAACAAGAGCATTTTGAGTTGCTTGCGCATGAGATTCCCGGTAACTCTCATCCATGTGTCGAGGGTTCCAGTGGGAGCTGGAAAAAGTCATAAACAGGAAATATAATACTTCCAAAGTACTATTATTGTGAGGAAAATCTGAAAAAGACATGTCAGAACGAGACCACTGTCCCACCTCTGCCACTTAAAGTGGAAGTCAACCATAAACATTTCTTGACAATAATACGTTATATGTGACCTCACTAGTGTAAACATAACATTCTGATTAATATTACATTTGTGGAATTTGAGTTATGAAGCAAAATCCAGAAGTTTTTATCCATCTCAAGGGCGGCCATTTTGCCACTTGCCGTCGATTGAAGATGACATCACAGTTGCTCGGGCCTCAGGCAACAACCAATCACGGCTCACCTGTTTTCTGAAGCTGAGCTGTGATTGGTTGTTACCTGACACCTGAGCAACTGTGATGTCACCTTCAGTCGACAGCAAGTGGCAAAATGGCCGCCTTTCTGATATTGATAAAAGCAGCTGGATTTTGCATCTTAATTCATATTCCACTAACACAATATTAACTCATTTGCTCCCAAAAATATATAAAAAGATTCTATTTGAAATATTGCCATGGTACCAAAAAACGCATTTATACGTTTTTTGAGCTGTCAAATGATTAAATTTTTTAATCAGATTAATCACGTCTTAGAATTTTGATTAATCGCTTAACAAAAAAGGCTTTTTTATCAACATTCTTTCCCGCCAAATTTGAAGAGCACCAGGTTATGTGTTAATTCTTTTGACATTTAATGTTATGAGGACGTCTTCAACATTTTTTTGATCCACTGCTCATCCTCCTCTTTTTCTAATCAGTTAATTACTTTGCATAATTTAAAATGGAAAAAAAAATAACCCCAATATTTTGACATGAACAAATATTCTTTTATTTTATTTTTATTTTTTCCTTTTTTTTTTAAAAACAAACAAGCAAATAAATTAAAAAAATTTAATAAATGTTTTTTTTTTTTTTTAACAAATATTCTAAATGCTTTCCTTTAATGCATGTATTTATGTTTATTGCTCAAACACAACCTTAAACGTAGACATCCGCTGTCACGCTAATCTATGGTCAAAATTAATAGTCTGATTAATCTGCGTTAATTCATGTTTAATGCGATCATTTTTGTGATTAATTAATCAGTTAACGCTTTAACTTTAAACTTTTTATTTATTTATGCTAGAGCATACAGAAGGCTGTGATGCACCCTGTGACCTGAAGGGGTCACTTACAGCAATGGTAGTTATTACAAAAAATGGCCAGCAGGTGGCAGCAGCGTATAAGAGATGCAACAAGCTCTTTTCCACTGTGTTTGTAAATAACAATGAAATTTAGCTAAATTTTAATGCTAATTGATACACAAAGGAAACAGATACAAATATACTTTTTTTTTCCTGATGAAAAAAGAGACTCTAATCTTTCTTTTGGTTGATTCCAAGTTTTTATAGCAATAAAACACAATATTCTGTAGGCCTTGCAAAATCAGTCAAAATCCAGTAAAACAGTCGAGAGCAAAGGGGGTTGCTTCAGTGAAAATGGCTGGGAGTGAATGAGTAAAAAAAATAAAATAAAATAACATATTTAGACTTGTGGGGCTACACAGAACATATTATTGTCAAAAAACCAACAAACAAACTATCTCACAATCACTCTAATTGGTGAGTTCAAGGCCTACCGGTCTCTTTGGTGACTGCTGATTGGCTGCCGCTCCATTCACTCCAGGGGCTTTGCTGATATCGGACTCTGACCTGGGCGACGTACTGCGTCCCGTGCAGCAGACTACACCGGTGCACAGGCCTCGTGGGCTTGGCCTGGTCCAGGATCTGAAACGCCATCTGGGATTGAAACTACAGCCATACCTGGCCCGACCCATGACTTTCTCAAATTAGGAGTCGCCCATTGGTTGATTGAACTTTTGACTTAACAGGCGAGCTTCACCGTCGCTCAAGTGAAGTGGGAGGGGAAAGTGACAGCCACAGTTCTCAATGCGCTTTCAGCTGTTTTTCTTGAAACAGGTGAATAGCCAAAATGCGAAATGACACTGGAACCAGTGATTATTCCGTGCCTAATGTCCGACTTAAAACAAATCAGATGGAAACTGAAGCAAAATCCCTAACAGGAAATAATGTACTGTCAATTAGGGATGGGTGAGTACCGATACCAGGTAGCATGCAATGGACTACTTTATCATCCTAATGAGAAACTTTTGCGTCCTAATGAGAAGGTTTTCTTGTCCTCACGAGAAACGTATTTCATAATTCCCCACCGCCCAAATCCCTTTAGGAGCTCCGTAGTTTTACAATATAGTGCTATTTTCCTTTAAAAAGAAAAAAAAAGAAAAAAAGGTTTAATATAACTTGAAATCCATACTTGGAAAATTCAATCCTAAATAAAGATGTTCCGATAGAGTTCATTGCAATAGACGAGTCACATGGCGTACTTACTTGTTGCCCGTTCCACAAGCCGCTTGCCTCTGTCTTGAGTCGGACTTCAAGAATGACAAATTCTTTCATCCAGTTCTGGTTCTGGGAAAAATCCCAGTTTAGCCTGAGGCAGCCGAGACCCCACGCTAGTAGCTTCACGATCTTCGGCGGGTCAAACTTAGCTGGAATAAAAACAATAAATCCAGCAAGTTAATTACATCCACCAAGCACAAAAGCTGGTTTGTTTTGTCTTTTTTTTTTTGCCAGACAAAAGTCTACACACCCCTGTTCAAATGCATGGTTTATGCCAAAACTTTTCCCACCTTTAATGTAACCTATATCCTGCGCAACCTAATTAAAATAAAAGAGACGGGAAGTAAAAAAAACAACAACTGAGATGTGATTGCATAAGTGTGCACACCCTCATAACTTGGGATGTGGCTGTTTTCAGAACTAATCACATTCAAAATAATGTTACATGTGAGTCAGCTGTGGGCTACGAAGCTAATGATATGATTAAAATGCATATTCCAGTGAAGCAGATTCTATTATTCGATTCTCCACTTTGGACCCAACCACCTTCCCCACATCCACTACCTGAGCTGACAGGTTCCAAAGCAAGACGCACTGAGCTCGTCTCTCCGAGCGGGTTCACAGCCTTCACGTATATTTCCATTTCTGAGAAGAAGACAAAGCCGAAGCGAGGGATGGTATAGCTGCGGACCCCCGGCGGAACCTCGTATGTGTGGTTCGACTTTAAATCCCTGAAAAAATGTGACACTTTCAGAACCGTACAAAAAGTGACATTTACTCAGCTTTAGAGATCGACATTGAAATATTTACCGTATGTGCGTGTGGAGGGTATAATTTGTGGGTGGGTGGGAGTCCGGCAGGATCGCTTCCCACTTACAGGTCAGGCTTTCGTGGGTGGAGAGGTTGGCCTGACAGCTCAGGTTCTGTGGCACTGGAGGGGGATCTAACACAAAGGGAAACACATGCAACAAATATTACATACTGTGCATATCGCGTTCGTGGAAACTGTTGACAGTCTTCTGTTTTGATTTAGTTATAACTGTTTTCATTTCCTCAGTAGAGCTGGGTGAGTGTTTAAATGATGTTTGGGGGAGCTTCCTCTATTTCCACATCAAAGGGCCATCTGTCAATGTGTATTGAATGCTGTAAAAGTCTGTCTTGGCTGGGGTCTGTGGGCCTTGGGGGCAAAGGAGGCGTTGTAATACTTTTTCAAGATAGTATAAGAATGCTGTGAGTCTGCTGAAATAACACACTGAGCGAGGAGCAGCTGTGCTTTTGTAAACCCGCTTGTGTCCGGAATTTTCTGTAAAATAAATCCTTCGAAGGTCCTGTTCACCGATCTCCAGTCTGTATTCAGAAAATCAACATTCTCTCAACCCGAACAACACGAACACGCAGAAGACAAAGATAGTCTTCTAACAAAACACAAACATTTCCAAGAGGCTGATTGACTTACAACTATATTTATTATACAACATTTTCTTACATCCAGCTCGGATGACCACCCCTCCAATGACTTGACTCGGCGCGTCCCGGAGGCGGCAGGTGAGGATGGCCCGGCTGTGGTTGAAAGCGGGGATCAGCACTCGGTAGGCTCTGCTGCTCCCATTGGTCGTGCCGACGACGCCGGGAAGGACCCGATCGCCAAGTCGCCATTCGACTTCGTGTCCGGCGAGCGCGGGGCAGTCGTTGATGACGCAGGTGGCCGTGACGGGCGAGCCCATGGTCACCATCGAGCTGGACGCGTGGACAAAACTGCACGGCGTCCTGTCATCTTCTAATGATGGATATAAAAGAAGTATTGTCATTTGGGCTGCGATAATGCTGTTACAACGAGCCTCAATCACTATTTTCAAGTGACTAGTCATGGAGGTTTTCCAGTCAGATTTTAAGATACAGCATGTCAGCCCTTTTACAAGTTTTTAACTCATTCACTGCCATTGACGGCTATAGACGTCAAAAATTTATTTGAACAATTTCTATTAGTTTAAAAATTGTTCTACTTTTGGTAACAAGAGTATGGAAACCTAGAAAAAAAATATTGTACATTTAGAACAGATATAACATTTGATGGTGTGTTAACTAGAGAAGTCATACGAAAAAACTTTTTTTTTTAAAGAAAAAAAATATTTTTTTAATTTGTTTTATTTTTTTAAGGAAAAGATTATTAAAAATTAGGAGCGTCAGGCGATTACATTTTTTAATCGTAAGTAATTGCATGACTTCACTAGTTAACTCACGATTAATCACAAATTTTATCTGTTCTAAATGTACAATATTTTTTTTCCTAGGCTTTCATACTCTTGTTTACAAAAGTGGAAAAAAATGTTAAACTGGTAGAAATAGTTCAAATGAAATTTTGACGTTTATAGCCGTCAATGGCAGTGAATGAGTTAATGACACTAGAGACTGGGTATGCGTCTTGTGGGCATTAGTGGTTAAGATTGTTTGCAATTTATTTGGTTTCTCTCAGTTCCACTCTACCTCACTGTCTGTGGTGTTCCACAGGGTTCAATTTTGGACCCCCAGTTGTTTCCTTTGTATTTGCTGCCCCTGGGTTCCATCTTAAGAAAGCATGGCATTTCCTTCCATTGCTATGTGGATGACAGTCAGATCTATGTCACATTTTTTTGTCCTTTTGGTTGTAATGTTGTGACTTTTGCAGAAAAATATTATTTAGAAAATAAGACTTGCGAGTACAAGAAATACAATTTAAAACTCATACTAGGCATTTTTTCCCCTAAAAATAAATAAATAAAAAATAATAGCTTTTTTCAACAAAAAAAAGTGACAAATGTTGTAATGCGGTATTACAGATCTTTACACATTTTTCTAGCAAAAACACAAATGTGTTTCTAATTTATTTATTTACAACAAATACAATATCACAAAGCTGTGATTTTTGGGGGGAGGAAACAGAACATCACTTTGCTTATATTATTACCTGTCTCGTAAAAAATATGCCAATTTTGCATTATTACACACACTTTATTCTCATAATGCTGACTTTAATCTTGTAAAAGAACTTGTTTTTTTTTAAAATTAAAACTTCTCTGGACAAAGTTATTATTATTCTCATTGTATATTTTTGTCTTTCCTATCCTGTGTGGCCCAAACACTCCTTTATACTTTTCTACAGCATCGTGTATGATAAAATATATATTTTTGCAGCTAATTAATAAAATCCCGTGACACCTCCCAAAGTTTTTGACAGCTTTGTAACACCAACGCCACGACGAGGGGAATCATCGTCTCGGTTTCACAATTTTCCATTGTCACGTCCCCCCCGATGGCAACACTTACTGATTTCCGCCCCGCTTACTGCCGCCAGCACGACAAGTACCGACATCCACACGGCCGCCATGACGGCAAAACCTGTCAAGAAGCCGAAAAACAATCACTAGATGTCGCATTGCCGAGACGTGTTGTTTTTTTGGAGTTAAGTTATGAAGGATATGGATGAAGGATAAAAAAAATAAAAAAGCAGATGAGAGTGATTCTTCTAAATTGCACCTGTAATGTCATGTTGCTGCTGCTTATTCGATTGAAAAACAAAAGCTTTGAACTACTCACCATTCCACACTCATGAAACCGCCACTGAAGTCTGGATTTTTCTGGTTTGCACTGGATTGAAGCTAAAAAGGAAATACACACAATGTAATTAATTAGTAGCAAAGTAAATGAAATGTTTCTTCTAAACAAAAATACTCAAGTAAAATATATTGTTGCTGCTATGTGATAAACACATATCCATTTTTTTAAATTTATTTTTATTTTTTTTTGTTGACATTTTTGGGATGAAACTGAATGCAGACATCACAAAAACGCAAAAATAAAAAATTGAAGAAGAAAAAAGTTTTTCACATAGCAGCAACGATATGCTATATTAAAACTACTCTGTCAAGTAGATTAGCAAAAGTATGTAAACACTGTATACTTAAATCTTTTCTTTTAGCAGAAGAATACAAGATCCACCATGGCAAAAACTGAAGAGGGTTTTCTGCTCAGATTTAGTCATAACTGTTTTAATTTCCTTATTTCTTCAGTAGAGCTTTGTTCTGCGGATGTATCTTTGTGAGTGTTATCGCAATTTCTGCCAGGTGCAGTCATGACTGAAAAACCTCCTCTATTCCTCAAATGGGCTTTTGTTTTGTGAATAGTGTCCTTGAATGTATCTCTGTACATCCGGTGAACTGTTTACTGGAAACTGTGATGGTAGCGCCCTTCAAGATAGTATAAGAATATTGTAAATCCTCTGTAATCTTCGCACTTGTGAGAGGCTACAGCCATTGTCTGGAACTCACTTGTGCCCGGAATATTCTGTAGAAATAAAAGCTTAGAAGGAACTGAAAGAAAACGAACACGCGGAGGAAAAGATCTCCTCCACAACAAAACAAGTTCAAAGGGTAACATTCTGAACAGTCTGAATTATTATGCCAGAAAATTAATGTCAAAAACGTGGCCAGAGAGTAGACAGACATGCGACTGGCAGTTACACTTCCTGTCCCTTACCGAACGTGTTCCCCGTAAGAACCAAAATGCCAAACACAAATACGTACATGTTGTCATGTACAATGAATTTCCTCATACACACAAACACACATGCACACACACTTGGAAGACAGAGTGAAGAAACTTCCCTTGGTTTTGTCTTTCAAAAACAATGGTGAGAAATCGAATTGACGACAACATTACCAGAAAGTCACACTTTAAGTTCCCACACTGCACGGTTCAAGTGACCCAAGTACACTGTTTTGATTTTTCGCCACATTTAAAGTCCCTGGGAAGTGAAAATAAATGTCCTTTAAATTTGAAATACCACAGTTGACTGTTGCTAGTGATCCTATGAAGTTTGAATGCTTGAAAAAAAAAGAGTTACAAAGTATATAAAATGATTCTTCAACTTTGCTGTTTTTTTGTGGGCGTGTCCGCTGAATGCGCTGAAACCACGCCCCACTCAAGTGGCAATCAAATGGCATGACTCCGATCTGCAAAGTGAATTTCGTCTAGCGACTTTATGACGAGACATCCACGTTTGAACTGTTAAAACAGAAAAATGCGGTAGCTGTCAAATCAGGTTAAAAAATAAATAAGTACCCCCCCTCCCACACACACACGCACACCCACATTAGTGTTTTAAAGGAAATTATACCATGACTTTTTTTGGGGGCAAATAATCTCAACATATTACCTTTTTATTGCCAAAATATATATATATTTTTTATAATTTTATTGTTAAATTGAGATTCTAATTGAGATAATTTTTGTGTGCTTTTCAGCCAACTTAACCCTAAGCACAAGATGGCGGAAAAGCGTAGCGCTTTTGTCCCGTCTACATGTAACCCCTCCTCAACTCACTTCAACTTAGTTCCTTGGCACCAAGATGCCAAAGCAATCCTTTTTTTTTTGATAGCCTCATTAAATCGTAGTCGCAAATCGCAAATGCAGCCTGTGAAGACGAATGAAGTCATTTGTTTGCTTCTTTCTTCTTTGTTGGAAATGTGAGAACGATTTTCATTTCTTATCAGCAGCTCACATAAAGACCTCCAAATCCCTTTGGCCTTTTCCATTTGAGAATGCCTGATTAGTCCCAGCAGGTGGTTTGCCGGATGCTCTAAAAAGTCTATTTGGAAATTTGATAACGACGGACACTTATTAGGTTTCATTTACACATGGCATACAATGATGCTCTGTCTAATTACGCATGGGTGTAGTTTTCTTTTTCTTGGTATTTCCCTAGACGAGCGTAGGTATAAGTGCGCCATTATGGGATGGAACGCAGTCAACTACAAGCCAACTGAAGTGGCTCCACTTATTCCATTCAACTTTATGACATGTAGATGCATGAGATGGATATGCGCAAAGTATATTTAAAAAGGAACTGCACGAAGATCTCCGCTTGATGATGATGTCATGTTGGCCGCTGTGGTTGTGCACCTGATCGTTTGTCTTGGCTAAGAAAAAACAACAACAAAAAAAACTCAAATATCATAATACTACATTTTTTCTAGAATAATACAACTTTATTGTAATATTGAGACTTTTTTAAAATGAAAATAATTACTTAAAAAAATATATTTTAGCATTCTCATAGTTCAGTGACTTTTCTTTTCTTTTCTTTAAAAATAAAATAAAATATGACTTTAACCCTGTAATATGACTTTCAAGCTTGAAAAAAAAACTTTCTCGTTACTCATGTTAAAAAAATATATATATTTCATGATTTTTTTTCATGAAAAAATATGGCATCAGTATTGTAATTTACATTTTTTTCTTTAAAAGCACAATTTGATACAGCTTTATTCTCATATTCTGTCAAGAAAAGATAAACCTCACAATATTGTATATTATTTTCTTTTACAAAAATATGACATATCTTGTTATATTAGGATTTTTATTTTATATTAGGATTTGTGTAAAATCTCCTTAAATTACATATGTTTTCTAGAAAACTTGATTCCTGTTATTTTAAGACCTTAAAAAATTACTTTATGAGGGAAAAAAGCGAGTTTAATCTTGGAACATTATATTTCTTATTTTATAAAATACCTTAATCAAGTGAGTTTTCCCCCCTAATCCAATCTCAAGGTGTGACATACAGTATTTCTTAAAAAAAAAAAAAAAATAAATAAAAAGCTTATGACTCCAATTTTGTAATATTACTCTTATACATGGAAAAACACAACTTCAATCTCACAATAATCTGTCGAAAAAAAAGAAATAAAAAAAAAGGTCATAAATCCACATTACTTACTGGTAAGTGGTTTATTTTGTCGCATATTTTTTTTCTTTCCACATCTTTTTCAAGCAAGGCAATTTGATATATATTACAGACACTTACTGTGTGCCGTTTCCATTTGGCAGTAAGTGGTGCAAATGCATTTGCAATTGTGTTGCAATGATTGTACTACAGCCGCCATATGTTTCCTTTCCCGCTGCTGATGTTCGAGGACGAGGAGGAGGTTTATTGCAACACTTTCACCATTTAGCAACATCCTTGCCACGGTACAATTACACACTCAGCACCGCTTCCTCATTTTGTGTACCTATTTCTCACAACAAGGCCACTCTGAAGAGGGAATGATTAATTAAGAATATAACCAATTGACCAATGACCTTTAATTCAGCAGGCATAAAAAGAAAAAAGAAAATTTAAAAGGAAAGCTAGCTATTTCATATCCTCTTATTATTATTATTAAAAACACATTAATTGCCAGCCCAGTTAAAATGGCTCGCTAACGCCTATAACCGTCAATGGCAGTGAATGAGTTAAATGGATGATTAAATGCACAAAACACGGAGGCGCTAACGCAATGCTAAAACTACAGTGAGGAATACGTTCCCAAATGATAAATGCTATCACTTTAAATAGGTGATGCGGCAGCACATTTGAGGCACAGAAAACATCCCCAAATTGTTGTTTTACATCCTCTTTTAAAGTAATAGACAGAAAGAGTGTAAACCTTCAAGCGAGGAAAATATTCCCAAATGCTAACATCAAAGAAACATGGGACCATTTGAGAGTTTTGAATAATAACAGTTTTTTTTTTTTTTTTTCCCTCCTTTTTTTTACAGAAGAGCTCAGTATTGTTCATTCGATTTGACATCACCATTGCTCTCCTTTTTTTTTTTAAAAAAAAACAACAAATCAATTAAAAAAAATTTTAATAAATGTTTTTTTTTTTTTTTAAATACATATACATATATATATACATATACACACATATATATATATATATATATATATACTTTTTTTTTGTATGTGGGTGAGAATGTGTATGTGCGTGTGTGTGTGTGTGTGTGTGCGTGCGTGCGTGCGAGCGTGTGTGTATTCATCAGTTCACCTAAAGCCCATTAAAAAAAATCCCATACTAATAATATAATATAATAATAAATTGCCAAATGCAGAAACATCAATGTAAGTTATCACGATGTAGTGGCTCTCGCTAACAGACAGAATTAAGTAACCGGAATTAGGTTAAAAAATTCTATATACGTAGACCATGTTTCTATAAATTTTGATATTTGGTTTTTATTTGAGGCAGATATTTTTTCCATTAAAATGTGATTTATGAGGAGGTTAGACCATTGGTCGATATTCAGAGTTTGTTTATTTTTCCAGTTAACAAGAATTGTTTTTTTAGCGATAGTAAGGGCTACAAGTGTAGATTGAAATTGTTTATGTGGTAAATCAGTTGTTGTTAGGTCACCTAGCAAACACAAGTTTGGAGATAAAGGTATCCTACAGTCCAAAATAGCGGAAAGTTTTTCTAAGACTTTAGTCCAGAAATATATAACCGGAGTACATAACCATAAAGCATGAACATAAGTGTCTGTAGTGTTTTGTAAGCATTGGAGACAAATGTCGGAGTCTGAGAGTCCCATTTTCTTCATCATATATTGAGTAATGTATGTTCTGTGAATAACTTTATATTGGATAAGTTGTAAATTTGTGTGTTTTGTCATTTTAAATGCGTTTTCACAAACTTGAATCCAAAAGTCAGGTTCCGGTGCTATAGACAAGTCTGTCTCCCATTTCGAGATGGGTAAAGACATTTTATCAGTATATGAAAGTAACTTATATATTTTTGAAAGTTTTTTTGTTGTTGTCGGAGAAAGCTTGTTAATATCTTTAGCTAAAACAGGCGGTTGGAGCGTACCCCGAAGTGTTGGAATTTTTTTCTTTATCATATTTTTAACTTGTAGATAATGTAAAAAATTTCCGTTTTTTATTTTGTATTTTTGGAGCAAGGATGTATATGATATAAACATATTATCTGAGAAGAGATGGTGGAGATGTGTAATTCCTTTCTGCTCCCACACAGCTAAATGAAACGGTTGGTTGTTAAGTTGAAAGTCGGGGTTATGCCATATAATAATAATAATAATAATAATAATAATAACACAGTTAACACTGTCTAACAAATATATATATATATTTTTTTAGAGGAAAGATAATTGTTTCGCATCCTCTTTTAAACGAAACGACGGAAAGAGCGTTAGCGCGCAACGCAACGAGGTAAACATTCCAAATGCTAACATCAAACAAAAATGTTAGCACTCGGGAATTGTGGACATTTTTAGAGAAAAGTTTGTTGTTTCGCATTCCTTTAAAAAAAAATAAAAAATAAAAAAATTGAATGTAAAGCTTATTCATGCGATACTTTGTTCATATTGTAAGGAAAACTTTCACAAAAAAATGACAACATGGACAAATCTCTTTAAGAAATGGAAGTGTGTTAACACAAACAGGAAGGAAAAATTCTGCAATGGTTAACATCAAAGTCAATTGTTATCACTTCGGGGGTTGTGTGTGTGTGTGTGTGTGTGTGGGGGGGGGGGGCAGTTAATGATAATAACAATATCTAACTTTATTACAAGAGGAAATTTAATTTGTATTTTTTGTTGTTGAAAAAAAAAAAAATCCCAAATGCCAACATGAAAGACATCACATCCTCTTTTTTAATAAATGGATTGAAAAAGTATAAATGTGATATTATGACCATACAAATATGTTAAAACGTTCCCAAATTCATGCCATGGGGAAAAACATTCCCGAATGCAAACATAAAAAAAAAAAAAGTTTTGCACTTGGAAATCTTCAATACCGTAGATACCCTATGATAGCCCCCGCCCCCCAAAATGGATATACTGTATGAAGAAATATATGTCTGTCCATCCATGAAAAGCTGTACATGTGACTTAGGAAGGAAAATGTCATCAGAGAGCAGGAGAGGGTCCACTCACCGCAGGTGACAGGATCACACCGCACCCGAGGGTCCGAGTAGCTTTATGCTCCCTTCGCGTGTGGCCGTCCTTGTTTTGAAAGTGGAGAGCGGCTTTCCAGGAAGAGGCCCTTGACTGACGGACTGTCGGGGGGGGGGGGGGGGAGGAAGAAGAAAAAAAAAGCAAAAACATTTATTTCATACATAACATGGAAACGTCACAGTGCGGGGTTGAAAAAGTGTGTGAACCCTTGGGAGAGGGAGCTAATCAGTGTGAGAAGTCAAGCCAAGCTACAAATTAATAAATGAAACCAGACCTGTAAAAACACAAGTTTTGAGCTTTTGTTAAAAAAAATTGATTGGATGGACGGATACATTTTTTCTTTCAGTAAAGAAAATTAACTCTTTCACTGCCATAAATTCATAAAAAATAAAAAAAAAAGATTATTAAAAATTAGGGGCAAGAGGCGATAAATTTTTTAAAATTTTAATTAATCGCATGACTTAGTTAACTCACGATTAATCACAAATTTTATATCTGTTCTAAATGCACAATAAAAAAAATTCTAGGATACTCAAAAGTGGGAAAAAAATGTTAAACTAATAGAAATTGTTGAAATGAATTTTTGACGTTTATAGCCGTCAATGGCAGTGAATGAGTTAATTGCTCAGAGAGCTCATTAAATTTAAAATGAACCAAATCCTCAGGCTCTCAACGGTAAATATTGTCACATTTCTGTATGGAAGCAGACTGATTATATTTGTCCTTTTTTCAAATAAGATATTTGCAAAATCTGCTTTTACTTTGGAAAACATGATTAGTATTTGTGTGCGTGTAGATTCTCTGATGTTACGGACCAAATGTCTCGACGTTTTTCTTAAGTTCTCAGTTTTGAGTCCTGTCTTTCATGTTGTCATGTGTGCTTTTATTTTGTAATAATCGTTTCCTCTTGTTATTTCCTGTCCTTGCGTTTTCTTGGTGTGGTGATCGTCTCTAACTGCAGCCCATTTCTTGTGTATAAAACATCTGCGTCTATCCCTGTCCGTTTTTAGTCCGTTTTATATTTTTAGATTTTTTTTCTCGATACTTTTATGATCACTTGACTACTCAATACATCTAGTTCCTTTTTTTATTTTTTATTTTTTAAACCTGTGGATTTTGTGTTTAGGTCCTTTTTTACAGCCTTGTCACCAAAACCAGGAACTGAATCATAATTCATTTACGTTCGTGTATTTATGTCAATTTGACAAAGTTCTGTTTGAATGAAGGGATGGAAAACAAAATTTTCCAAAATCTGATCCATCAATTAATTGACAAAGTAGTTGACAGAATGATTAAACGACTGATGGCATGCTAGATGTTAGCGCGCTAGCTTCGATTAGCTTATGTAATCATAAATGCGTTGCACGTAAGATATGAAAATTAGAAAACATTTCTTTTTTAATTGAGTTTTACAGATTAGGTCACATTAATGGTGGAAAAGTTCTGGACATTATTTATTGTGGTCACATTTTGTATATCACAAAATCACAAAAACCTGGCATTTGAGCAAGGCTGTGTAAACTCTTTATTTCCACTGTACATTAACTAGTCGGCACACGAGGGCATACTTTGTTGGCTCCTCTCTGCTAATCGTTAGTAATGGAAGACACGCACGCCGCCGTCCGCCGGGCATTACATGCTACATTTCAGCGAGCGTGAGAAATTAGCCCCCGAAGCTAAGTGATGAAGAGCCGCCGCCGTTTTTGATTAGCGCGCTTGTTAGCGCACTTAATAAGACGCCGGCCTCCTCCTCTTTGCAGACGTGACTGAGCTCACATTAGTCACGCGGCTGGAAAGATGGCCTCGTAGCCTGACATTACACAGTCGTTAACCGCAGTCGGGTCTGTCGTAATCACGGCGGCGGCTAATCGCTGATGCTAATGCTCAAGTGAAGGACTGAGTTGAACCTCCAATGTCAAACGCCTTCAGAAGAGGTACAATCTGGAGTTCATAATGAGTGCGCGGATGCAAAATTATGTTACTATCGTAAATAAACCATTTGCATGTTAGAATTTGCTACCCTGTAAAATACATACAGATTTGTTTTAGCAGATGTATTTTTTATTTTTTTTACTGAGGTTCTTATCTTTCTGTATGTTAATATACCAACTGTTAGCATGTTAGCTTTTTAGCCATTCTTGTTAGAACTACTGAGCAGAATGTGAAATATTCCCTTCTGGAGGCCTACTCAAGCTGCTATCTTGTTTTATGTTAGCATATCAACTGTTAGCATGTTAGCATTTGCTCGATTTTAATTTGAAATAGTACTCAACAACAGAGCACAATGTAAAAATCTGTCTGTCTTAACGTCTTTTCTACTTAGGCTGCCATTTTGTTGTATGCTCGCAAACAACTGTGAGCATTTTACTTACTTATTTAAAGTTGTTGCTATGTGTTAGCAAAACAATTGTTAGCATGTAGGCTAAGCATTTCTTCCAGAAGGATTTTTAGCACAAATTAGTTGGCTTTGTGAGTCTAATCTTTGGAATTGGTAAATTGAAATGTTAGATAAAGTGAAGGTGCGAATCACTTACTGTGTTAAAAATCAATTACTAAAAACTATAGAAATCCTGTAAAAAATTGAGAAATTTCAGAAATGTTGGAAGTTTTGGATGTTAGCTTGAGTGTAACAATTATTTTCACCTGTTTTTAAAATGCAGAGGGAGTAACCATATGTGTTGAAATGTGGCAATGCGCAGAGTGCATGTGAATGACTTTCTGTTCCTCTTCTTCGCTCCTCTGTTATTATTAGCATGCTTGGACACATGCAAACAAACGGTCTCATAGGACATTTAAAATCTGTGTCAATTCACGTGACTTTATTTTTGATGTCTTATGACGAAATATATATTGTCGTGGTAATAACAACTGGTACAATTCTTCAGTAATTATGTCCGTTATGTAAAATTTTATCAGTTAGTGCTTTGCATGTAGATTTTTGGTTCTAATACATGAGGTTAGAGTATTTAGTTTGCCAGAATCACATAAATAAAAGGGCAATTAAATAGATAATTAAAAAATATGCAACAAACAAGCCCACAAATTCCTCATTCTGCTGACCAAGGGTGGCAATTAAGCGGCACCCAAAGGCCATTAATCGGAGTACGTGCAGCCACGTGTTCATTCATGAGCCTGCCAACACGAATTGTGCGCCACTTAAATGTGTACCAATCAACACAGATTCTGGCGGAAACAAACAAAATAATTACAATAATTAAAAATAATAATTCAAAGCGAACATGGTGAAGCGGCATTTCATTGTTGTGCTGCAGTCAGCCCCAAGTGTAATTGCTTTTAAACCCAAGTTAAAAACTCTGCTTTTACCTCCCATACCTTTAATTCAGTTTAAAAAAATAATTAAATCAATATCATAGTACAGTCTTTTAGTCATTTTTGAAACCTACATTTATTTATTTAAAAATGCTTAAAATGTTTTGAAAGTTCTGTTGTCAATATACTTTTTTTTTCTCTGTTTCTGAATGCCTGTTGCGATTTATTTAATTAAATTTGTAAAAATGAGTTTGAGTTTTTAACTCTTTGACTGCCAAAAACGTTAAATAACGTTTAGTAAAATCCTATGGAGGAGTGCCAAAGACGTTAAAAGACGTTTGTTTCAAAACAGAGGTGAAATTAACCATTTTCTATTGTTGATTACTGAAAAACGGAATAAGGTAGAAACAAACTTTTTTTTTTCTGATGAAAGATGAGAGTCCAATCTTTCATTTGGTAGTATGTGTGTTTCCATAGTCCAAACACATAATTTTCTATGGACCTTGAAAGATCAGTCAAAACGCTTAAAATCGGCTGGCACTGGTGGCATCCCTTTTCTGAAAACGTCTGGCAGTCAAAGAGTTAATGTAATTAATTGTATACTCATTTGATTATGGCACAAACAATCCTCAAGCGCCCCAAAAGTCATCCAATTTGTAGTTCAGTTCACTCAGAGTTGGACCAGCAATCGATACTGAGCTCTCCCAAAAAAAAAAAAAAAGAGTTGGACCAGCAGTCTGCAAATCTAGAGTTGAAATAATACCTCCATGGCAATGCCAATCAAAACATGTCGATTATAAACATGTTTTGACATGTCTGGAGTCTTGAGTTTAATTATCTGTCATATTGGACGTTCACACTTGAAAAGGCGCTTTGCTCCTCCGCACGGATCCCGAGAAACGTGAAAAGAGACAAAGGCGCAGGTAGGAAGGGAGGATCGGGGGTCGCTCAAGCTTGGACTTACACCCGTGCTCCAGACTTGCACCCGATGCGCTTCTATCTACTACCTGTCGCACGCTAAAGCGGCAAAATGGAATTGACTATTGATTTTCCATCCCCCGCCCCGTGACGCAGGTCACTTGTGGCTGAGTGTGGCGAGAAAAGAGCTTGGAAGGAGGGAAATACACGGCGATGGCGACACGCACACACGCGCGCCGCTGTTGACCGCACGCAGAGGGAGGATGAGTGTTGCTTCTGTTCTTACAACATAGTGGAAGAAGAAGAAGAAGGGGAAAAAAACAAAAGCGGTCACAAGCTAGGAAGGTTTGCGGCCATTTTGTAGCTGACTTCGACTTAGTCAGCAAAAAAAAATAAAAAATTATGTGATTTTTCGGATGAAAAATAGCATTCGATAATATACAGTACTTTATAAACACATATAGTCAAGATGGAGGAAATTTAGGATAGAAATCAAAATGGTGGTCACAACTAAATAAGCTACAGTAATATTAGCGGTTCTTTGCAGAGGATAAACGGGTTATAACACAGCGATATCCATGTGATACATTCGCCCGTCCGTCTATAGTGTTTTGCATTGTTTGTTAGCATTAAGCTAAATTGACTCTAAGATAAAGCTATATGGTTGTTTTAAATAAACAACGTGTCATTTTCTTTACTTTAAGTTAAGTCTGACAGAATACTTGAATTGGTCGTGCCAAGAAAGAGTTTGAAGCGCTCAAATCTGAATTTTTTACTCGCAAGTGAAGCAAAAAAATAATAATTTCTTAAGTTGGCTCGTATACCTCGAAAAACTTGTAAGTGGGGTCACTTGTATCTAATGGCGTAGCTTGCCAATGGCATAATTGGCCTCTGGCATAGCTTGCCACAATAAAAAAAAAAGTCCCTTTGTTTCTTTTGCATTTGGTTATTATGTATTATATTTGAATTTCATACAACGAAGAGTCATTCCCACGACGGCTGAGCAATTAATTTTTTTCCTTACCTAGCGACTATATAATTACAAACGAATACTTTTTTTTTTTTTTAAATCGACCATAATGAAGCAGATATTTTTTGTTTTTCTTCAAAATGGCAGCCTGTACGATTAATTAATGAATAATTCTATTACGCCGTAATGTCATTTTTGAATGAATGTTTGTGAGATGAAGACGAAGGGAAGAAGAGAAGTCCGGAGAGCTTCCAGGTGTGCTCGTACGATGACATCGTCAACGGCCAACATGCTAACTCGACCGTCTCTTTGATTTGCTTCATTTTGCATTTTCAGACTATTTTGCGTCACTTTTACCAGTCGTGTCCCACTAAATGATGTGACTTGACGTGTAGTTGACTAATTGTCTAGTTTTTCATTTGCTTTATTTGTCAATGTCTCCAGTAGACTGGCGCTTGGCTAGCTAACATGTCGCTAACGGCTAAATCTACAGTAAACTTCTTCTTATTATTAGAATGAACTAATAAATGTCATTTGTAGAACTCTTTGCCCAACCTAACTGATCACGTCTATTAACAGCCGAGTTTACCTTCACTTAAAGTATTTAGAAAAAAATAAGAAAATATAACCATTATTTAGTTTTTATTTTCACCCAAGTTTTAAAAATTTGCTATATCCACAATTATGTCCAGGTTATTCTGTATCTTTTTATGCATACGCTGAAGTTGCCCCCTTCACTCCCGGCTGTTTTACTGGATTTTGGAAGGCCCACAGAATATTGTGTTCTATTGCTATAAAAACAAAACACCAAAAGAAAAATTAGCATCTAATTGTTCATCAAAACAAATAAACATTCCTATGTGTTTCTAATTAGCGTAGAATATAGCCCAGTTTCATCATTATTCACAAATCTGTTTAGAACTGTGGGAAAATTTGCTTTTTTTCAACATGGCCCTGGTTGATCTCTAATACTCTGCTGCCACCTGCTGGCCGTTTTTGTAATAACTACCATTTCTTCAACCGTTTTCTGCAGTTGAGAGGCTGCATCAAAGCCTTTTGTATGCTTGAACATAAAACAAAGCATGTCGCTAACGGCTAAATCTACCGTAAACTTCTTCTTATTATTAGAATGAACTAATAAATGTCATTTGTAGAACTCTTTGCCCAACCTAACTGATCACGTCTATTAACCCCACTGTTACGTAACAGCCAAGTTTACCTTCACTTAAAGTATTTAGAAAAAAAATAAGAAAATTATATTGTTTTTATTTTCGCCAAAGTTTTAAAAATGAGCTATATCCACAATTATGTCCAGGTTATTCTGTATCTTTTTATGCATACGCAGTAGTTGCCCCCTTCACTCCCGGCTGTTTTACTGGATTTTGGAAGGCCCACAGAATATTGTGTTCTATTGCTATAAAAACAAAACACCAAAAGAAAAATTAGCGTCTAATTGTTCATCAAAACAAATAAACATTTCTATGTGTTTCTAATTAGCGTAGAATATAGCCAAGTTTCATCATTATTCACAAATCTGTTTAGAACTGTGGGAAAATTAGCTTTTTTTCAACATGGCCCTGGTTGATCTCTAATACTCTGCTGCCACCTGCTGGCTGTTTTTGTAATAACTACCATTTCTTCAACCGTTCTCTGCAGTTGAGAGGCTGCATCAAAGCCTTTTGTATGCTTTAGCATAAAACAAAGCATGTCGCTAACGGCTAAATCTACCGTAAACTTCTTCTTCTTATTAGAATGAACTAATAAATGCCATTTGTAGAACTCTTTGCCCAACCTAACTGATCACGTCTATTAACCCCACTGTTACGTAACAGCCGAGTTTACCTTCACTTAAAGTATTTAGAAAAAAAATAAGAAAATTATATTGTTTTTATTTTCACCCAAGTTTTAAAAATGAGCTATATCCACAATTATGTCCAGGTTATTCTGTATCTTTTTATGCATACGCTGAAGTTGTCCCCTTCACTCCCGGCTGTTTTACTGGATTTTGGAAGGCCCACAGAATATTGTGTTCTATTGCTATAAAAACAAAACACCAAAAGAAAAATTAGCGTCTAATTGTTCATCAAAACAAATAAACATTTCTATGTGTTTCTAATTAGCGTAGAATATAGCCAAGTTTCATCATTATTCACAAATCTGTTTAGAACTGTGGGAAAATTAGCTTTTTTTCAACATGGCCCTGGTTGATCTCTAATACTCTGCTGCCACCTGCTGGCTGTTTTTGTAATAACTACCATTTCTTCAACCGTTCTCTGCAGTTGAGAGGCTGCATCAAAGCCTTTTGTATGCTTTAGCATAAAACAAAGCATGTCGCTAACGGCTAAATCTACCGTAAACTTCTTCTTCTTATTAGAATGAACTAATAAATGCCATTTGTAGAACTCTTTGCCCAACCTAACTGATCACGTCTATTAACCCCACTGTTACGTAACAGCCGAGTTTACCTTCACTTAAAGTATTTAGAAAAAAAATAAGAAAATTATATTGTTTTTATTTTCACCCAAGTTTTAAAAATTTGCTATATCCACAATTATGTCCAGGTTATTCTGTATCTTTTTATGCATATGCTGAAGTTGCCCCCTTCACTCCCGGCTGTTTTACTGGATTTTGGAAGGCCCACAGAATATTGTGTTCTATTGCTATAAAAACAAAACACCAAAAGAAAAATTAGCGTCTAATTGTTCATCAAAACAAATAAACATTTCTATGTGTTTCTAATTAGCGTAGAATATAGCCAAGTTTCATCATTATTCACAAATCTGTTTAGAACTGTGGGAAAATTAGCTTTTTTTCAACATGGCCCTGGTTGATCTCTAATACTCTGCTGCCACCTGCTGGCTGTTTTTGTAATAACTACCATTTCTTCAACCGTTCTCTGCAGTTGAGAGGCTGCATCAAAGCCTTTTGTATGCTTTAGCATAAAACAAAGCATGTCGCTAACGGCTAAATCTACCGTAAACTTGTTATTATTATTAGAATGAACTAATAAATGTCATTTGTAGAACTCTTTGCCCAACCTAACTGATCACGTCTATTAACCCCACTGTTACGTAACAGCCGAGTTTACCTTCACTTAAAGTATTTAGAAAAAAAAGAAAAGAAAATTATATTGTTTTTATTTTCGCCCAAGTTTTAAAAATGAGCTATATCCACAATTATGTCCAGGTTATTCTGTATCTTTTTATGCATACGGAGTAGTTGTACATTTTATAATGGGGATCCCATGCAGCATGTTAAACTAAAGCGAGTGAGCGTTTTTTTCTCCAGTCTTGTATTGTGCTGCTCATCATCATTTGCCGCCGCCGACTGCTCATTGTTGCGCCGTGTCGCCGCGGTAAACAGCCAGCAGAGCTCCATTATTCTCCCCCGATCATTGTTTTATAAGCCTCTTTTCCCCTGAATAGCTATTGTTCCGTCGTCTCGTTCCAGACCCACCAACGTGAGTCGTTTCCAGGCGAGCGCGGCGGACGCGTCGACTCGCAGCCCGGCTGAGAAATGTCAGGAAAAATGAGTACTTGGATAACCTCGCGCACAATGCAAAGTGCTCATGTAGTGTTCCAGCACTGTCCGAAATTATATATATATACAATGTTCACAATGCACCATAGACAGGTGGGCAGTGTGAACTGTAGATACAAAATCTGGGCATGAATATGCTTTTCTAACAATCTGCACCCTTATTGGGGCACTGAAATATTTCCTGGATGGCATTTTTTTTTGTGTCTTTATTAGTTGAACATTGCTGTTATATTATTATTTTTTAAAGGTGGGAACATTATAACATTGAACAGACAGATGCATGCTTTGAGGCATCAGAGGTCGAGTTTGATGTCAACGTTCACGAGCCACATAAAAAAATAATAATAATAAAAAAAGAGAAAAAAAAAGTTTAATTTATATTAGATTTCTCATTTTCAATTAAATAAAAAGTATGCATTTATTATTATTTTTTTTTACCCGAAAAAATTGTGTCTCGATAAAAGAAAATATCAGAATTTGGAGATATTTCAATTTTAGTTTAATTTAGTATATAGTAGGGGTGTAAAAAAAAAGAAGTCAAAATTGTTTACGTTTTCCTTAAGTGGAAAGCCTGTACTGGGGAAATTCCAGTTGCAACGCAGCAGACACGTCCAGTCAAAATTGAGCAGTAATACATTTAATAATAATGCATACATTTGTGGAGACTGGGGTCAAGTTGTATTTTACAATTTTAAAAAAGGTGCAGAATTCCACAAGTTACTTCATGCTAAAGATTTAAATAGCTCTTAATTATGCAATTATGCCATCTAGTGGCAGAAAAATGACCTCAACACAAATCAATATCACACTCGTTTTCTTTAAAGTACATCTTTTTAATTTTAACTCCATTTTATGAATTATTATGAAATTACTGTATCAATGACCAAAAGATCCAAATTTTATGTTAACAAGAATATGAAAACTTCATTGTACATTTAGAACAGATTTAACATTTGCAATTAATCGTGAGTTAACTATTGAAGTCATGTGATTAATAACATTTTAAATGGCCTAACTCCCCTAGTAATATTGAATACACCCGTCCACATGATCCCTGAATTTGTGTCTTCAATTAACTTTCAAATCCAGAAGAAAAAAAAGAAGAAGAATTATTATTATTATTTTTTAATGCAGTTTATGAATTGGAATAAATCCTCTCAAACACATGCCACCACTAAAAAAAGGCAACGGGGGAGGAAACTAGCATCAACGCTAGTACTAGCAGCAAACAACAGCTTGTGAACAGATTCCGGGATTTGTCCAAGGTTTGACCTTCTGTCAAACAGCACCTGTGATCAACACCATGAGCCAAAAAAAAAGAGAAAAAAAAGAAAGCACCTTGAACAGAGCCAACAGATGGCACTCTAGTACCGCGCACGTTCACACACGAGCCTCCGATGAGGAGCGCAAATAGAAGCCAGAATGAAGGCAATGATGACCATTTGTAGGTTTTGTATTCAAGAGCTTGTTTGTTCCACAGGTGAAACCGCAACAGCAGCTTCAATTGCAGATTGTCACACGCAATAAGCGAGGAACGGCCAAGTACTCGCTCACTTTCTGAGCACACAGCTGGACGTGTGCGCCATGAAATGGAGTCTTAGCTCACTTGCTGCTGGTGACCTTGAAGCTTGAGTGTTTTCTTTATGGGAGTAAATAATATTGAACTGAGGGTGTTACAAGTCAGACTAAAAAATTAGCCCCCCCGCCCCCCAACACCTGTTTCATAAATCGAACTGAAAGTGGGTGGACGTGTCTGTCATAACAGAAAATGTCTCAAGGACCCGTGCTGGGAATTGAACAGGAGGTCGGCCATTTTGTTTACAAGCAAGCATAACCTGTATAAAGTGATTGGCGGGGGCTCGTACTTTGATGCAGTTTACTCATTCTCTCCCAGCCATTTTCACTGAAGCTGCCCCCTTCACTCCCGGCTGTTTTACTGGATTTTGGGTGATTTCGCAAGGCCCACAGAATATTGTGTTCTATTGCTATAAAAACAAACCACCCCCCCAAAAATTTGAGTCTAATTGTTCATCAAAACAAATAAAAAATTCTATTTGCTTCTTATTAGCATAGAATATAACCAAGTTTCATCATTATTCACAAATCTGTTTAGAACTGTGGGAAAATTAGCTTTTTTCAACATGGCCCTGGTTGATCTCTTCTACTCTGCTGCCACCTGCTGGCCGTTTTTGTAATAACTTCCATTTCTTCAACCGTTCTCTGCAGTTGAGAGGCTGCATCAAAGCCTTTTGTATGCTTTAACATAAAACAAAGATAAAAAACGTATAAATACGTCTCTGGGACACGTAAAACATTTAAAATAGAACATATTTATACATTTTTGGGAGCAAATTAGTTAATGGGATTGAGGAATTTTCTTGAATACTTAATCATATCAAATAGTAGCCTAATGAAACATTTTTAATTGATCAGAAATCTTTAGCATTATTAGCCACATTGAGCGATTTTGTTGTCAATATGAATTTTGCATATCGTAAGTTTTAATGATGAATTTTTTTACACAATAACATTAAACATTATATTTTATCCGATTGACAACGCTACCCACAACATATCTGTTCATTCTTGAGCACTGTCCATTTACAAGTATTTTTGCAAAATAATATTCCATTTAATTTAAAATGAACTTTTTAACGCATCCAATAATCTTTTTGTAATTTTAGTCGGTATGCCGCAGAGAACGGTCGAATCTTCTTGCCACGCCGCCTCCGAAGGTGGAGCGACGGCCTCCAGGCATCGCCGCCTTTTAACTCAAAGGTCTGGTCAAGCCCACAAGCTCCCCCGTGGGGCTCATTTACGACACAGGAGGGTTGGCGGCGAACTTTGACCCTGGTTTGCGCGCTTGTAATGACCATGTAAGCCAACCATAACAAAAGGAGCGCTGTTTGCTTGTAGAATAATGATGAAACTCCACACACATTTAATGTGGACTCTTGTTCCAAAGTGGTGTAAATCAATTAGTCCAAATAATACAGCATCATCAGAGCTTTTGTGTGAGCACACATAACAATTACGAGTGTTTACACCGGAAATGTCTGCATTAAGCGCTCTTAAAACATATAACAAATATACATACAAGTACAAATAACATTTGCACAAGTGTCTTGCTGTGTGTGCGTGCGTGTTTGTGTAATTGTTTATCCAAGTCATAAGTGAGTTATAGAGTCATAGAGTACGCGGCCTTGAATGTTTAAGCCATTTTGGTGCTTTTATGCTGCATTTTTTTAGTCCACATTTGACTTACTTGAAAAGTGCTTGTTATGCTAAAAGACAACACACGAGAATTATAATATTGAATTTCTGCAAAACAGTTGCGTGGGTTGGGGTGGGGTTGTGTATTTACTCAAATGGTGGGTGAAGTGACGTCCAATTTTGATTGAAAAATTATAGTCAAGAGACAATATTATATTATTATATGCTTAATGATGTTTACAGGTGAAAACTTGTATATTTTTTTTTTTATTGGGGGTGTTCATTTTGAGTTAATTTAAAGTTCCTTTAACTCCACAATTTTTTTTTAATGTGCAATTAATGACTGTAGTGGGGGAATTCATTACAACGCAGCAGACACGTCCACGTCAAAATTAAGCAGTAATAAATGTAATAATAATGCATATATTTGTGGGAGAATGGGGTCAAGTTGTATTTTGCAATTTTTAAAAATGTGCAGAATTTCACAAGTTACTTCATGTTAAAGATTAGATAAGCTCTTAATACAGGGATGTGATTTGACCAAAGTGAAATTATCGGAAAATTTAGCCGGGGGGGGGGGGGGGGTGTTAAGCATGACCAAATAATTATATCATGACCAAATGAAAAGTAACTCATATTAGAGCATACCACAAATGTCTTTGTTATAGCAGAAGATGTTATCTGTCGGAGTCATGTGCATACACAATGAACTACAAAAAAAAAAAAAAAAAAAAATATTTTTTTTTTGGGGGAGGGGGGGGGGGGATAAAAAAAGTGGAATTCCGCGAATTAGCGGAAAAATCACATCCCTGTCTTAATATGAAAAGAAAAATGCACTAAGCTGTCACCAATGTCTTACAAATGCAATTATGCCATCTAGTGGCAGAAAAATGACCTCAACACATTTTTTTAATTTGAACTAAATTTTAGGAATTATTATGAAATGACTGTATCAATGACTAAAAGACGCAGCCACCTTTTTAGTAATACTCTTTCATGTTAACAACAGTATAAAATTTGCGATTGATCGTGAGTTAACTATTGAAGTCATGTGATTAATTATGATTAAAAATTGTAATTGAACAAAAGATGCCTCCGCCAAATCTAATATTGGGGTCTAAGGAAGTAAGTGATAAAAGAAAAAGGGGTTTTTCAAAGCACATACCGTCCATTTGTTAAAAAATAGTGACCATACTTTGACCTGCAACATAACAGGAGAGTTACCTACGAATATAGGCATATATAAGCTTTTTTTTTTTAAAAACTTTTTGCCATTCTCTGCAGGGCTTTGCAAAGGATTACTGTACACCATGTGTAAGGATAAAATATTTCCTAAGGGAAATTTAGTTTAGGAATTAGAACTTGGAAGCAAACTAACATCATGGAACAAATTGAGTGTTGGTGATTTTGTTGAGCGGGAAAAGACTGCAGTAGGTCTTATGATTGGTTCCACACAGGGGGCATCTAATTGCTGAGACGGGTACGAATAAGATCAGAAACCTTCGCAACAACTTCACAATACAACTTTCTTCTCGTTCTAAAGAACGATAGCATGTTGCTCCACAATTAGCAACTCTCCCGTTCATGCTGCAGTCAACATAATGGCTTCACACGCACAGATCACGCTGAGCCGGCAGTTTGGGACAAACAATTAATTTGAAGCCTGTCTTTGTCGTCATTTAACGAACAGACCCGTGTTTGCAGCTCCCTACCGGCTCTTCGAGAAAGAAGACGAATATGCGAAAAGCGCCCTGCAGTCTCATTTACAATGCCGACGCCTTGGTGTTCCTTTTTTTTTAAATTGCGCACCAATTAGAGGGAAGAGAAGTCAGCAAATATTGTTTGTGACGCGCCGAGCGGCGGGCCCGAGCGGTCGCCAGCGGTGGATCGCGATGGGGATGCGGGCACCTGTCAGGCCTCGTTCCGACATCGGCGGGTTCCATTTTTCACGGCGCTGTCCCGAATGTCTCCCCGTGCGCGGTAATTAGCTACTTTCACGTAGACTAAGAGCCAAGCTGAAAATAACGGAATGATGAATCAACAATTATGTCGCCTAAAATGTTTTGTTTTTTTTGCAAACTAGGCAAAAGCTACCCTCGTACGTCTTGCGATGCTTAGCGGAAAATTGTGACATGTTGGACCTCAGCAACAATTCTGGGGCTAATGTCTTTCCTGTTATAGTCACTTGATAAAAAAAAAAAAATATATATATATTTAATTAGGTTTTGCTTCAAAGTTTTCTATATGTTTGTCAGAAGAAGTAAAAAAAAATACGACAATTTTTTTTAGAGGGCGGGGCAATATTCAGAGAAAAAAAATCGTAAATTTGCGAGTTTATAAAGTGGCAGATTTGCGAGAAAAAAAATTCTTAAACTTACGAGAAATACATATAATATAATATATGTAGCTATAGTCTAATGTGGGGATTCGTTCGTGATTAATGGGACACTTTTTTATAAAATAAAAAGGCAGGATGGAGACGATTCATTCTTTATTTAAACTTTACTCGTCATTCACGGCAGCTAGAGCGACAACACTTCCTGATCCCCTATCAGCTGACTAAACACGAACCAATTAGAAGCTAGCATACTTTAGGTAAATACAAGTGAATGATGGATGGAGAGCAGCAGATTTGACACATCAATTTAGCTACTTGTCCATTTTTTTTTTTAATAATCTATGATGTGTAAATAATAATCTGGAAACATAAATGTACAAGTAAATATTTATTTTAACAAATTAACTCAAATGCTTGATAGGCGTCTTTGTCGCTGGCAGTAGCCAACGCTTCAAAGTGCGAATACTTAACATGATATGGTTAAGGCCACTACTATCTCCTTATTTGAAAACCCGACCGAAAAGTATCGGCACAAACATCTGAGTAGTACGCGACGTGGATTTCTCGTAAGTTTTTTCCCCGCAAATTTGCCACTTTATAAAGTCGAAAATTTGCCACTTTCTAGAGTCGCAAATTTATGTTTTTTTTTCTTGCAAATTTGCCACTTTATAAACTCTAAAAGTTTTTTTTCTCGGACACTCTAGCCAGCTTTGCTTGGTACAGAGTGACAATCTTGGAATTTAGACAAGATTGAGGGATTAGAGAGAGAAGTTCAATTGGCTTTGGATGCCCAGGAAAGGATGTGCCAAAAAAAAAAAAAAAAAAAAAGTCAGGCTGTGACATCCTGTGAATAAGCTGGTTCATGTCTGCAGGTGCCTGGCGGATAATGTTGCACATCTGGACGCCTCCCGCAGCTGGAGCGGCAGGGGCGGGAAAGTTCGGGAATATTTTTTGGACAAATGAAGAGAAGGAAAAATAAGCGGGCTTGGGAGAAAGGTAAATTAGAAAAATAATAATAATATAAAGATGAACAAACAATGTTATAATCACCAGGTTTGATGTTTTGCATAACAGCAAGCAGCACGTCGAAAAATCCAATCGGTTCATTTAACATATATAAAGGGATGCCCCAGGGGTCAACATTAGAACCACTTCTCTTCTCAATACATTGTAACAAAAATATTTAAAAATGTCATTTCAACCCCATTTGCGGAACAACTGGCAGAAAAAAAGTGAGGAAAATGAAGGTCACGCCTCCCGTTGTTCTCCTTTTGGCTTTGCAGATAAGGAAGGTGTGCAGGATGTTGGTGATTGGTCTTCGCCTCATTAAGATGCCGGGTGGGGGTGCGCACACCGCTGTTATATTGATTGAACCGAAAGCAACATGCATCCCAGGCGCTTGCGTTCCCAGTTTCAAGATTCTTTTGCACATGAGCAAACAAAACTCCATGTGTCTTTGAGTAAGGTGAGCTAGGCTAATATTTAGCATCCTGCTTGCAATGGCTGGAAAAAGAGGATGGTGGCTGGAGGTGACTTTTCAACATATGCTCCATATGTAGGTGTCATTTGGAAGTTGTGGGGGCTTCGGGGGCCTGCCCTCATACATGGCAAGGACTTGGCTTGTTGCCACCACTCTGCCTGGTGTGTGCGCCACCCGTCAGCAACCACCTGCCTACCTCCCCCTCCATGGATCTGGCAACATATTTAACTTAAATAAATAGGTGAAAGATTGATTTGACTTTGAAGGAATGTCAGATCTCCCTGCATTTTTTTCTGCTAGGTTGGGACGTTACAATTTTTTTTTTAACCAAATTGCAGGAAATGTCATTCTCGGCAAACAATCAATCACAACTGGACTGTACTCTTACAAGACAATTAGCATAGTCGCTAGCTTTAAAAAATAATAATAAATAAATGTATTTTAGCCTTTTCAGAAGACGACCAGACCTGACAAGACCTGGTTGTCTTCTTCTACGAATTAACGATATTTTCATTCAGCCAAAAAGGAGTGCCCCAGGGGTCAACATTAGAGCCACTTCTCTTCTTCATACTTCTACAAAACCCTAATAACCTACTAACAATATTAAGGTCACGCAGTGCACGTTTTCATGTTGACTGTGCAATGTGTTTATGCAAAAGTCCCTTAAAAGCAAACTTAACTCATTGAGTCATTTTCAGCAGTAAAAAGTTAATATTTTGTCCAGAATGAATTTGATAACTTCACGTACAATTAATACCTTTAAAAACACATTTTCCCACTTGTTGACTGAAGATGACATCACCTGTGCTGAGGAAGAAGCTAACGACCAATCATGGTTCACCTGTTTTCCGGGTTTGGTCAACTGAACCCATGATTGGTCGTTACCTACTTCCTCAGCACAGGTGACGTAATCATCAGTCCCCCAAAAGCCCCCAAAGACTTAGCCAAAAAATAATAATACATCAAATTAAACATTTGTTTATTTGAATTTTGTTTTCATACATTTAGTTTCACCCTCAGTCGACTTAACTTAATAAGACAAAGTAAATTTTTTTTGTCAAAGTAGGACTCAGCTGCAGTGGTTCTCCTGCTACAGTATGTCATCTAGCTAAGTTGTTGTTGCCCTGCCATTTTTTTCCACATTAAAAAAAAACCATCAGAAATGAAAGCCCTAGACTTTCTCAGAGCTTTTCTCAGTTATTATTATTATTATTTTTTTTTAGAGGCGCTGCTCCCAGCGTGCCGCCTCACAGCAGTCAACAGCCATTTGCTTTTGCTGAATAACACAGTTTGGGCCGCGTAATTGGCCAGCCGCTCTGCAGCCAGACCCGACAGCCCGCAAATACGCAATATTCATTCGCCACGTGGGGAGCAACAAAATAGGGGCCGATCGAAACCCGATGCCGTAATTCTTGCATCGTATTTGTACAGTACGACGTGATTGTTTCTCATCAAACAGCATTTGTTCATGATGGACGCGCATTCTTCTCATTCAATTTTTATGAGGATAAATAAAAAAAAAAATGGAAGACTGGCTCACTCTTTTTTTGGGGTGGAAGAGTATAAATATTTTTATAGTCCCGTTGCTGAAAGCAGTCACATCAGTTTGGTGCACTTTTTTACCGCCATCACATAATGAGAGCATACATTGTTTGGGTGTGATGAAGTCAACTGAATATGCGGCACGTGTATGAATTTTAATTACCCAGCACAGTGTGACATTAATTCAGATTTTCATTGGTTGGTTTTATTTTTATTTATTTTTTTCCATAATGTGAGTGTACTTTAATTTGTTCTTTAAAAGGATGACATTTAATTCATATTTGCTCCTCAAATAAATGGTGTTGACAAATAATCAATGGATTACATTAATATATTTTTAAAATGTGTATTTTTTTTGCTTTAAAATATTATTTATGAATTACATTTCTACTTTTCTTTTTTTAAATCCAGACAAAACCCGAGATCGACGTGGATTTAAAATTTTGTTTCATTTTTTGCCTAATAGAGTCAATTGTGTCTTTATGGTTAGTATTAATTTTTTTAATGCTGAAAAAACTTGGATTGTGTGTTTTTATTCAATTGTGGTAAGGTGTTATTTTTTCAATTTAAAGTTGAGCTGAAAACAGAACTCAGGTGGACTTAACTTAGTGGTTGTTTAATAAAATGTATAATTTGTTTTATTAAACAAAATCTGAGCTCAACCAGCATTGTGTTGTTTCTTTTTGTGTGTGCGCATTTCATGATTTAAAATCGTATTTTGGCCACATGCAATCGAACAAACGGTGGCCAGTTTTCAAGATGTTCTAATTTATTCTTTGCTTAATGACAATTTAGTGAAGTCTGGAAAGAAAGTGTCAGTTTGCATTGAGTGCAAGTTCAAACCACAAAAAAACACAAATGAGATGCAAATGCTGTTTGACCCAGTGATAATTAACATGCGCAGCCTCATACATATTCACGAGGCGTTTACTTAAAGGTGCAATCAGCGTATTTATCGTCTGAAGGAATACAAATGATGGTAATATATATGCTGGTTTGTTGCCAGCGGCTCCTTAAATGTTATTTATTTACCATCCTCGGTCACAGTATTTTGTTTGCGAGTTTCTTTTTCTTTTTATACACTAGCAATTTAGCATTAGCTCGTCATACAGTTTTCCATTGTGAACTTTAAAGCCTGTTGCCTTTTGGGAAAGAAAGAGACAAATTCTTACTTGGACATAAATGTATTCACTAAAATACAGCTATGTGAAATTATATAAAAGTTACATACAAATAAAAAAAAAAAGTCAATTCATATCAAATACACCAAAAAAAGCGAAATGAAAGATATTTAAATATTAAACAAATATAACACACCTGAAACAAGAGTACATAATCATTTAAAAACATTCTAAAATATTGATATTAAAAGATACTCGCAAAAAAATAATTTCTGGACAAAAATTATGAATTAACTATTTAAAATTAATTTCAGAGAAAAAAAATGAAAAGCAGAATGCATTTTAAAAATAAATTAAATACAATTATTTTAAATAAAATAAATACATACATTTATTAATAAAACTTTTAAATATGAACAAAAATGAATGAAAATATTTTCCGGAAAATTTTTAATGAGGAAGCTGCTGTTGAAAATATGTTATTACAAGTAACATAAATCAAATCTGTGCAATAATGAATGATGGATTTGAAAACGAATTTTAAAAATATGATTGGAAAAATAGGCAAAAATTTGAAATTTCATAAAAATGAAAAGTACAACCTGTTTTTATAAAAAGTTTATGAAAAAAAAAATCTTAATAAAACTGATTAACTGAATTATAGGAAATGTGGGCATAGTTTCAAATGAACAAAACGACATATTTGAAAAATGAGTCCAAACATGTTAGCAGTGATTTTTAGAAAAGTGGGACCAAACAAGTCAGAAGTGGCAGGCAGCCCTCTCGTTAATTTTAGATCGGGAAAAATTGTACCTAAGTAAATGCTTAGGAAAAAAAAAAGTTTTTAAAGATTTAACTTGAAAGTTAAAGAAAACCAAACTGTATTTCGGCAGTGATTCTTGTGCATTCCACTAGAGGGCATAGCTGTACCACAATTTGACAATCACGTCTTTAATTTAATTAGCGTGGACCTTGGCATGCGCCGGCAGGGCTAACGCCGGGGCGGCGCGTGGCGCCAGTCGGGAACATCCTGTCCCGGGCCAGAGAAACATCAGACGCGACAGATGGCTCATAAATCATGGAGTTGCGTGCGACGGGAAGCCTTTCTCCGGAGAGCGCGCGGCGAGCAGGTGGGCAGAGCGGGACTTTGAGCTGGGGCGCTGGAGCGGGCGGGAAAAACACGGCGCTTTCATTGTGTCCCTCCCGCTTTGTGAGCTCGGTGTCGCTTCGTATTTCATTATCCGGCGCATGTTTTAATCAAGGCCTCTGTCACTGCGCGTTACGTCTGCAGCCGTCGGCTCAGAAACACCTCAAAGCATCCACGTGGATTTAAGGAAACACTGATCCATAAAGAAAAAAAATCTAATCTGACAAATATTTAAATGCTTTACTCAAACGTATACTCATAAAGATATTTTGAAAGCAAAATGTCAACTGTTTCGTCGTGTTCGGCTATGCAAAAATATGCTATGCTAAGCTTATCGAAGCTATGGTGTTAGTATTAGTTTTGAGATGAAACACATTATCACGAAAGCAAGAAACAGCTTAAAACTTTATCTTCGCCAATCCACTCCATATCTCTACAACATGAAAACTTTAAATAAATTACATCATCAGACACACTTATTGTTTACAGATAAACTCGACCTCCTTACTTTGTTCCTGCCTGTAAGCTATCCGTCTTCCCTGGAGTGCTAAATCAGGTTGAAACAAGCCAGCCTTCTTCGTCTTTTGGAATACCGAAACCCCCAAAACAACCACGTCGCTTTTTAGACCTTTTTTTTCTTCCGTTTTTTGGAATACTTTTTTTTCTATTTTCCCAATATTTTTTTGCTTTTCTGATTTTTTTTTTCAGTTTTTACAGAACATTAGTTTTGTTTTTTAATTTCGAAATATTTTTCCTGTTTTTGTGAATATATATTTTTTTCTATTTTTCAGATTATTTTTTCTGCTTTTATGAAAAATTTTCTGTTTTCCAGAGAATTTTCCCCCCCCCGCCCCTCTTTTTTTCTAAATATTTTTTTTCAGTTTTTTGGACAATATTTTTATTTAAAGAAATCACTTTTTCAGATTTAAAAAAAAATATATTTTTTTCTGTTTGTAATATATTTTTCCTGTTATGGACTTTCCTCCATAATATATACTACATTCATTACTTTGTTGAGCGTTCATAAGCAAACGTGACAAGCTTATTTAGTGGAATCATGTTTTCTTTTGGGTGTAATATACTAGGAGTTTTGTCTTTGAATCACATGGATGGTATTATTAATTTGCCAACTTAACACAGACACCTGATGACTTTGATCTGTTCAGGAAAAACACCCATTCAGATCTGCTAGATACAGCAATGCTTGTCCAGGATCAGATATGCCATACACAATGGGTAAACAATTATGCACTTGAAACAAGCCCCTCCCCCACCCCACCAAAAAATACATTAACCAGAAAAAATAATAATCGGAGAAACAGAAACTAAAGGAATAATTCAAAAAGACAAAAGCTAAAAATAAATGACTCTGACAAGCTGTGAAAGTTTATGATCCCTTAGGGGGAATTTGACTGACGTCTCAGCCTTGAAGAAGTTCGAACTTCCATTTCGCATCAACTAAAGCGACTGATTGCATCATCACCATGTATTCATCTCCTCGCTTTTTGTGAGTTAATTAATACCAGCGGCATTAATTGATCCTGATATGGTTATTCATCGGCAGGCAAACTAATTTCCCCCCACTTTTTTGTGATCGCTAACAGCCAGGGCTCTTCATCAACGTGTTTACTGCGCGGCAGCTCGCTTGAATGCGCAACAGCTAGCAGCAGGTGACAGAAGAACAACAATCCTCCTTCACATTGTGGTCCACTTGAAAAGCCTCCCGGATCTTTATTTGCTGCTTCTTGCTCATTGGAAATTCGAATCTGAATCGACGTTAGCGTTGGATTTTGACATCAAACTTTTATGGAGTGTTGTCATTAGGCAAGATCCGAACTGATTTTTAGATGGTTTTATGCCAAGTTTGTTCCAGACAGCCAAGGTAAGCTTATTATTTTTGGTTATTCGCAAAGGAAGAACAAACAAAGAAGAAGAAAAAAAATAGAAAAGAACAAAAAGAAGAAAAGAGGAATAATAGCAAGGAGAAAATATGAAAAGCAGAAAATAACAAAAGGAGAAAAGAAGTAAAGAAGGTAAAGAAAAGAAGAAAAGAAAAAACAAACAGGACAAAATAAGAATGAGAGGAAAATATGGAAAGAAGAAAAAAGATAATATAATAAAATAAGAAAGAAGAAAAAGAAAAGGAAAAAAGATCAAAAAAAGAAGAAAAAAAGAACAAGAAAATAAGAAAAATAAGGAAAGTCATAAAGAAAAAAAGGATGAAAAGAGGAAGAAAAAAGACAAAGAAAAGAATAAGAGATTAAAAAGAAAAGGATAAAGAACAAAAATGGCCAAAAGAAGGAAAGAAGCAAAGAACAAAAAAAGAACAAAAAAGGGGAAAATAAGGAAAGTCTTAATGATAAAAAGGAAGAAAAGAGGAAGAAAAAAGACAAAGAAAAGAATAAGAGATTAAAAAGAAAAGGATAAAGAACAAAAATGGCCAAAAGAAGGAAAGAAGAAAAAGAAGAAAAGAACAAAAAAGAACAAAAAAGGGGAAAAATAAGGAAAGTTGAAGAAAAGGAAAAAAGAGGAAGAAAAAAGACAAAGAAAAGAATAAGAGATTAAAAAGAAAAGGATAAAGATCAAAAATGCCCAAAAGAAGTAAAGAAGAAAAACAACAAAAGAAGAAAAAAAAAAAAAAATGAAGTCGTAAAGAAGAAAAAAGCAGAAAAGAGATGAAGATGAATAAAAGAAGAAAAAACAAAACTTATATTTTAGAATCCAGTCCAAAAGAAGGTATTTGTTTGAGGTGAGGCGTTTATTAGCCTATTAGCACCGAGGCTACTATCTGACATTATACGCTCCATTAATGTGCTGTGTAGGAACACAATATCGCGTAGCAAAGCATTTCTGTCGCCGTTTACCTCGCGGGCAGTCGCCTTCATTTCGTCAGGTACGCGTCCTGACCCGCGCTCGTCACGTCGACCGTCATCGTCCTCTCTCGTCATCCCGAGTAAACAAGCACATAAAACTTCCCGCTCACGTCCCAGATTGTCCTGTCCTATCATGTCTCGTCCGTATTGTCCCGCCGTGCCCCTCATTTGTCGTCCTCGCCATGCAGCCTTTACTTGCCGCCTGTTTTTTCATGGGTGGAATAAAAGTGTCAAAAAAGGACAGAGAAGATTTACAGAAGGGGATGAAAGAAGAAGAAATTGTTATTCTGATTGGCTAACCAGAAAGGCCACAAAAACAAGGTCAGTAACTGTTATGGTTGATCAATACATGGCAATATAGAATAGTAATTTACTTCATTACATTTACTTAAGTAATTTTTTGTCTTATTTGTACTTCACAAAGTAGTTTTAACACAACAAACATACTTTTGTACCTCTACCTGAGTATTTCTGTCATCGAGAACTTTACTTTACTTTGTTGTGCTTGTTCTGCTTGAGGAACATTGTACAACATAGCATGGCAAAGCATAGCCTAGCATGGTGTAATAAAGTGTAAAAAAGTGTAAAAAAGCCTAGCATAACAGAGCATCACATTTGAGAGCAGTATAGTTTAATGTAGCATTATATAGCCGTGCATAACGCATAATAGCGTATCTTTGCCTAGCTTAGCATGTGTCAGGTCGTATTTCTGCCTAGCAACAAGTGACTGACAATTTTTGTAACATGGTTTTTGTTAGTTAGTTTTTCATTCTAAATTCATTTCTGTTAATAAAAAAAGCACAATTTATTTATTTATTTATACAAACTCTTTTAAAATTGGCAGGATTTTTGCCATTCCTCCCCAACATATTAACAATAAGACAACAACATTCAGGCACTACCCCTTTTATGTTGCGAAATTAAACAAATATTAAAGGACAAAGTATTGTAAAACAAACAAATGTCCTGCCTGTAATTCATATATATTTATTATTGTAAGCATTAAGGTACAAAAAAGAAGTTATTGTATAATTCAAGCATCCGATTAATCGGTTATTGGAATTTTATTCTGCTAAACATTGGAGTTAGCCTAAAAAAAAAAAATATATATATATTTATATATACGGTCAGGCCAATCATTTTTTATAGACATAATCTCTGCATATACAGTATACAGTCCACCATGTCACTCGCCGATGACTTAAGTGAGGCGTTACGAGGTAAAAGCGACGGAAGAAAAACAGGACAGTGGGAAGAAAAACAGGACAGTGGGAGAGCGAAGTTGACAACAGCATTATTGTTAGGAACGCTACTGTGGGTTGAAGAAAGAGCATCAGCGGGAGTGGCAACACCTGGCGTTGCTAAATGACACCCCCCACTCATCAGCTTCTATTCAGCCGGCGACTCTGAGGTTTCAGGTGTTTCTTTTCCACGCAGTTACCGTCTTTTGATGCTGCGCCTGTAGAGAGGTTGATTGCGCGAAAGGTGCAGAAAGTGTCTCAAACGGCATCCTACCGAGGGCCCTTTCTGCTACGCTACTCGCAAAAAAAGTTTGACATAGTCATCTTTTGCGTGAAATTTTAGGATGATGAACACTAGAACTTTTCTAGGCTGTTGTGGATTTTGTCGTCACAAGCGTCACACAAAGCGGACTGGCTTTGGCTGCTCATCGAAATGTATTGAAGTGAAGCAAGCAGTTGAACATCAGCGACACGCACACGCCGAGGGAGAGGTGACAACTTCATGATTCAGTGAACTTCTTCTTTTCCTCGTGTCTTTCTTGTCGTGCCACGGGAGGGGCGATGGCACCTCCCGAGGAAACATCTGCCGAATCCTCCGTCTCGCTTCTCCCTCCACATATTTCAAACAAATCCCAAACGCAGAAAACTGCCCAGGGTGTTTTTTTTTTTTTTTGTACCCAGCAACATGGTCTGCAATATAAGTTAAGCGTCCCTTCTGTGAAAATGGAGAACAGAACTCATCTTAATTCAGGTTTTTTGGGGATTAACATTCGGGCAGCATGGTTCACTTGCTACAGAATTTTATTGTTAAACTTTTTTTGTTAAACATAATGCTACAATGGTACTCCGAGTAATGTGTTACCATCTAAGAAATATGATGCTACCTGAGTAAGTATTGTTATACAAAAAGTACAGTTATCCGAGAAAACCTAAACAGCTTAGTGACATAATGCTAGCTAAGTAATGTACTGCTAACCATACAAAGTACTGTTATCTGAGCAAAGCGATGCTAACCAAGTGGTGTATGCTAGCTAAGCAATGTACTGCTATAAATACGTCGGCTATCGTTATCTGAGCAAAATGATGCTAACCAAGTGGCGTATGCTAGCATAGCAATGTACTGCTATTCATACAAAGTACCGTTATCTGAGCAAAGCCAAGTGGCGTATGCTAGCTAAGCAATGTACTGCTATCCATACTAACCGTTATCCAAGCAAAGTGATGCTAACAAAGTGCCGTATGCTAGCTAAGCAATGTACCGCTATACATACAAAGTACCGTTATCCGAGGAAAGCGATGCTAACCAAGTGGCGTATGCTAGCTAAGCAATGTACCGCTATACATACAAAGTGCCGTTATCCGAGGAAAGCGATGCTAACCAAGTGGCGTATGCTAGCTAAGCAATGTACTGCTATCCATACTTTTTTCTTTTTTCCTGCAATCCATACAAAGTAGCATTATCCAAGCATAGCGATGCTAACCAAGTGGCGTATGCTAGCTAAGCAATGTACTGCTACACATACAAAGTAGGCCTACTGTTTTCGAAAGCGATGCTAACCAAGCGACGCAATGCTAGCTGAACTATCTATACAAAGTACTGCTGCCCCAGTGTAGCAGTGGCTGTTAGCTTTGTTATTCTCCGTGTTTTAGTCAGCAAACCCCTCATTTTGCGCTTGCTTGATGCTTCACATTGACAACAAAACATACGAACGTCAGCTTGACAAAACCCCCACCAAGACAAAATTCCGCCCGGTGATTTCTCAGCGAAAACACTCCCGTTTCACAGGAGCAGTGTAGTTTACCTTCTACCTGACAAGATTAACATGCTGCTAGCGAGCAACATCTGCCACACGGCGCTCTGCCGAGGGGGATTCGCCCGCGTGGGGGATTCGCCAGGCGGAACGATATGATGATGAAACGTCCATGCGGGAGATGGAGAACAAGGCGGTATCTTCCCTTCAGGAATGGCCTGCAGCGTTCTGTCAATGAACTTCACTCATGTTACGTATATTCGTGTATCATAATAGAGTCAGCGTATCAATGTATGCACTTGCAAACACAGCAAAAACTTAATCAATCCGTTCTGGACACTGCAATAATGCTATACTGCATATAGCTTGATGATGATTGATTATTTACTTATTTTCTTAGTCCTACGTATTTTATTATATGTATTAATTTAGTTTGTGTTGTTTCGTTTCCATCAGATAATAGCAAAATCAATAAAAGGGGACAAAGTGGTTCAATTCCCCTTAAAGATACAAGGCATTCAAAAACAAACAAACGACAATGCTACCTTCAACACTTCAGTAGCTACATCATAAGCTAATAAGACGCTGTCAGCATGACCCTCCCTTGACCCCATCACATGCTGTCGTTGACACTGCTCATTGGGTGTCAAGCGTAATCTATGTAAGAAACACAAACGCACGTCAGGAAAACGCTGCCACAGCGAGTACATACAAATATTGGCCTCGTTTAGCTAAATAAGCTAACTGTAATGCATTTTGACAAGAACAACGATAAATAGGTGATACAATTTCGACCTCATGCTCCGCCCACATTACACGGCATAGCCCAAAAAGCTTCACAATTACGTTGCCCATCAGTTTAGGCTAGCTCGTTCCTAATGACGCTTATTTGGGAGAATTTCAAGCATGCGCCCTAAAATGGTTGCGTCAAATCAAAATGGCCGACTCCCTGTTCAATTTTTGACATGGGACCCTGATACTTCCTCATGCGTCCTGTTAAGATAGACGCGTCTACCCAGTTGTCATTTTCTATAGTACGAGTTCATCAAAGTACAAAACCTGGAATTCACTCAAAATGGCTGCTTCAAACCAAAATGGATGACTTCCTGTCAATTTTGGACATGGGTCAAGTCAAATCATCTTAAAGATGGTACCACAAGGTAATAATTAGTTGAGTCTAAAAACATTTTTGAGCAATAATTCCAGATCAGGCTGTTCTGCCTGAGAAAAATCTGAATTTAATAGTTTTTGCTCTCTCTTTAAAAAAAAAGAGAAAAGCTTTCTTGAATAAGGTGCACTGTCAACAACAAACATCACAAAAGTCACATTAAAGTAGTGCAAGTTCAAACTAACACAATTAATTATACAACAAATAGGCAGCTTTAAATAAACATACTTTTGTAAAGATACAAGGCACACTTAGCAGATAAGAAAAGAAAAAAACTAGATTAGAGGTCAACAAAGACACCAAACTCAGTCTATGCACTGAGCAAAGCTTTTGCACTTTTATCTGAATTTAATAGTGGCATTGCTAAAAAGTCAAAAGAAGCCCAGAAGGAACATTTCTTCTTTTTGAGATAAGAAGCAAGGACAAGAGCTGCAGGAGTTCTGACCTCTGTCATTACGCACTGGTGAAATTGAGGTTTGCTTTAAACTTGCCACCAATTAATTCTCACTGGGACACTGCTCGCTCCACACTACCACCCCCCACCCCCGCAAAATGCACAAAATCGATCCACACCTGATAATATTGGTGAGAATGTATGGATTTCCGATTTACCTCCGCAAAACTAACTTCAGTGAGATTTTTTGGAACGTTCGAAACAGGTTTCAATCATTGCATTGGCAAGGATCCCATGCCAGAAACTGACCAGGAAGTCAACCATTTTGGTTTGACGCAGCCCTTTTTGGTGAATTTCAAGGCTCAATCTTGACAAACTCCGACTAGTTCGCTCGAATATGCCCCATTTGGAAGGAGGCAGATGGGCAGGCGATATTAAATGGTGATGCATTTTTGTCTATGCCCGTCAATGTGGGCGGAGCACGGCGAAAGGTCTGGTGATCATTTTTAGAAATTTTGGAAAATTAGCCTCCGACACCAGTTTTAAAATAATCTACTATTGCTAAACAATTTTCAAAAATTTATTTTTTTATCAATTATTTGCAGAGGTGGGTAGTAACGAGTTACATTTACTTGCGTAACTTTTTGGAAAAAAAGTACTTCTATGAGTAGTTTTATCACACAATGTTTTGTGGGCGGAGCACGGCGTAAGATCTGTGATAATTTTTTGAAATTTGGGAAAATTAGCCCCCGACACTAGTTTTAAAATATTCTACACTGTTTTAAAATTATTTTCCTTTTTTTTTTTAATAAATTTTTTGATCAATTGTTAGCAGGTGGGTAGTAATGAGTTACATTTACTCCATTACATTTACTCGAGTAAGTTTTTGAAAAAAAAAGTACTTCTATGAGTGCTTTTTACTTTTACTCGAGTAGATGTGTGAAGCAGTAACGCTACTCTTACTCCACTATATTGGGCTACAATCAATCGAGTCGTTACCCGCCGCCCCCTTCATACATTAGATCTACCGTATTTTCACGTAAGCGCTCCGCTTGACTGTCTGTGTGGGATCATTTCCGCTAGTGATGTGACGTTCATAAACAAATCAAGTCTTTTGAACGGCTCTTCAATGTGACGATGGGAACAGAAAATTATACTTTTTTTTTTTGTATGACTTATTTTTACTTCTACTTGAGTAATATTATTTTGAAGTAACGCTACTCTTACTTGAGTACAATTTTTGGCTACTCGACCCAACTCTGATTGCTTGTTAGCTTAGCAGCTACTTTTATGATTCTGGTGGGACTAACTACGCCCTGACCTCACTCACTAGGCCACGCCCCTTAAAACCACACATCCAAGTCACTAATACGACAGAATAAACATTAATTATAAAACAATTTATTTGCATTTCTTTTTTAAAAATGGCTTTTTATTATGATTTATACATTACAGTATTTTTTTTTTAATTAAAATATGATTTTTTTTTTGTTTTTGCTTTTTGGGAGTTATATGAATTTATTCTGTGTCAAAATGACTGTTCAGAAAAGGTCATTCTAACAACAAAGCTTGCAGTGGCCCGGGCCTTTAAAAGCTGTTCATGTTGTCACTTGTTAAAAATCTTCACCAAAACAAGTGACGTTTGACTTTACTGACAAGTGAGCATCGAAAACACGAGCAGAGCGAGTTCAGTGGGCAGGAAAAGTGACGAGAGTGTTTTATCTGCAGGCAGTGATTTTTTGTTTGTTTTTGTCATCTGAGGACTGGAGAAGGATTGGCTTCAATATATGGGGGCAACAAAATCAGATTATTTTGTACCTTCAATGCACACCTGCAGAAATATTTTTTTTAATCCCCCATATCCCCTCCTATTTCTGAAGGCCAAGGCCCCTCTAGATGGCAGTGTGCAGCCGCTTGGAGGGGACGTCACTCATGCTGCATTACGGGGTTTTTTGAATCCCCCCCCCAACGCCCACGCCCCCTCATGTTCACAGCCTTTTCACAGCCAGTGGCGTTTTTGTGAATGGTCCGGTCATCGGGTCAATAGCAAAATAGAAGAAAAATGGCCCGACGTGAACGTTCAGGCCTGATTGTGCGTTGTTGTTTTCATGTTGGAACAAAATGGTGGTGCAACCAAGCACTGATATGGAAACAAATGTTGTTGAAATGGCTATTCTGTACTCTAACAAAAACATGCAAATGAGCTAGTCTGCAAACAACATGCACGCACAAAAAGATTATTTTACATTTGAATGACACAAGAATTATATACACTACACAATATTGTAGTAAATTTGATATTTCACTATGTTCTATGTGATTTATATAATAACAAAACAAAACAAAACCTGAGTTTGAAATAACCATCTGAGTTGAATTACTTAAATGTATGGTAGTTTTAAAATAGAATTGCTGTACTCAGATTATATTTCCTGATTTGGCTTCAAGTGTTGCAAAAATTGTGGGCATACATACATTGCCCCAAAATGGAAGTTGAAGTCCAACAGACACACATTGAAAGGCTAACATCACATTCAAATTAATCCTCTATATTAAAGATCAATTAAGATGCCAAAAATAATCTAAAAAATAAATCACCACTTCACCACCACTATTAGTCAACACGGTAATTAGAAAACTAAATGGACCAATCCACCCTATGGGTCAAATTGACCCATCTTTCTGGGTTGTTTTATACAAAATGACCCAATTTTTTGACCCAAGTAAAGGATCTGACCAATATTTAGGAGTTGTTTTACACTAAAAGACCAGTTTCTTGACTCAAAGTTGGGTCAAATTGACCCAAGTAGAGGATCTACTTTTGACCCATAGTTGGGTTATTTTTGACCTAACTGTTTATACAGCAAATTCTGTAGAGTAAATTTGACTTTATTTAGAGTGGGACTAATATTTACGCTTGGAAGAGAGCAAAATAACAAACTAAAGAAAATAAAAAAAAAAATTAAAAAAAATAAAGAAAACCCTGAGTCACTCAAGGGTTGAGGAACTCTTGGAGTTAGGAAGATTCCAGCTGACATGAGCGATATACTAACACACGGCAGGAGCTGAGTTTGTTCCTCAACCCTTGAGTGACTTTTATTTTTTTCTCAATTCTTTATTTTACTCTTCCAACTCTAAATATTACTCGAAAACTAAGTCTATTTGATCCCAAATATACTCTACCGATTTGACTGTATACTCAAGCAAGTGTGAACACATGCAGTTATGTAAGAATACAGAAATAAATCAACCTATGACCGTATACATTTTTCATCATCGAGGCAAAGTAGAAGCTAATTGAAATAGTCGAGGTCCTCGCAGTGCGCCGGTGTCAACAGCACCTGTAAAGATGAGCCAACGCAATCTTGGGAGTTCTCTCTGACTAAATGAGGCGGGCTAGCGTTCAATAGCGAGACTTGGCAGCGGCTTTCACACTTCAACATCCCACAAATCCATCTGCAGACGAAAAAAAAAAAAGAAGAAAGAATTGCTTATTATTGTTAGTTCCCGACGGAGCGGTGGCGGCACTAAGACGGCGGAGGAAACAGATAAGACAGCCAAAGAGACTCTGCAGCTTATCGCGCCGCCACAGTCCGTGTTCGCCGCCATTCCATCCTTGCTGTACGGCGGTGATGGCGGTGGAGGGGAATCGAAACAAAACACTTTTTAAACGATTACACCAATTTGTTACTGTAAGTCCTCCGATAATTCTGTTAATACAGAAAAGGAGAACACCGCACAATGTGTCACGCATGACAGATGATAAAATGTTTCATATTTCTAATGAGGTCTGTCTGGGGTTTAAAGCGTTTGTCTTTGCAGAAAAGAATCAAAAGGATCTGCCACATATGAACAATAAAAGCTCCATTCATTCCATCCTCAGAAGCAGTCTTAGGAGGGATCGCCATCCTTCGCCACCTTCTTTAGTTTTGTTGTGAATGTGGGGGCCGGCAGTCTGAGCAGGGATGCCCGGACTTCCCGCCTCCAGTTCCATTGAATGGGATAGGAGTTATTCTCAGGTCAGCTGGGAGATGTCGTCACTGTGGGGTGAAGGTGTCGCCCCCCCCCCCCCCCCCAAGGCTTTCTTCCAGAAGGATGGATGTGGAATGTATAGGAGGAGACAACAAGGAGGCATTCTTTGACGTCCCTCGCTGGGTTACCAAGATGAATACAAATGGAGCCCACAATTGCTCTTTTTGTTTACTTCCGGGTCGGCGAAAGAAATAGATACGATCCAAATAACCCCTGGCACTCACCGAAAAAGAAAAGAAGCAGGGACTTTTCTGCTGACAAAGAAAACATTATTCAATAAATTTTTGGAAGCAATTTATTAATGAGTTTTTGTGAAATATTTTTTTATTATTTATATACAGTATATATATGTATTTTTTTTTTTAAATTCATTATAATTAATTTTTTAGTATGCATTTTTCATTGGATATTTTGTGTAATGTTTTTGTATTTTTGCCAATATTTTTGTAGCATATAATATTGCATGTTTTTGTTTCTCATATTTTTGTCAAATGTTTTTTAGTCTAACATTTGTATTTTTTGTGTAATATTTTGATAGAATAGTTTTTAATTGCTTTCTCTGCCATTGACGGCTATAGACGTCAAAAATTCATTTGAATTATTTATATTAGTTTAATTTCCCCCCCCACTTTTGTTAACAAGAGTATGAAAACCTAGAACAAAAATATTGTACATTTTGAACAGATATAAATATTTGTGATTAATCGTGAGTTAACTCGTGAAGTCATGCGATTAATTACAATTAAAATTTGTAATCACCTGACGCCCCTAATTTTTAATAATTTTTTCTTTAAGAAACAAACAAACATTATTATTATTATTATTTTTGTTTACTAAAAAAACCTTGGCCCTGAGCAAAATTTTTGTCATCTTTAGTCGACAGCAAGTGGCAAAATGGCCGCCCACTGAGGTGGATAAAAACGGCGGGATTTTGCTTCATAACTCATATTCCACAAAAGTAAAGTCGATCAGAATGTCGCGTTTAGACTAGTGAGGTCACATATAACATATTATTGCCTGACGCCCCTAATTTTTAATAATCTTTTCTTTTTTTAATCGTGTCAGGCGATGATTTTTTTTAAAATTGTAATTAATCGCATGACTTCACGAGTTAACTTACGATTAATCACAAATGATTATATCTGTTCAAAATGTACAATCATTTTTTTCTAGGTTTTCATACTCTTGTTAACAAAAGTGGGGAAAAAATTAAACTAATAGAAATAGTTCAAATGAATTTTTGACGTTTATAGCCGTCAATGGTAGTGAATGAAAAAATAATAATAAAAAAATAAATAACACTTTTAAAAAAAAAAAAGAAAAAAAAAGAGAGAGAGCAATGATGATGACATGTCAAATCGGTAAAATTACTGAACAATACTAAGCTCTCCAGAAAAAACAAAAAATAGCAGTGAATGAGTTAACGGTCGGTTAAATCTACTTAACCAGTGGTTAAAACACATAACCGAGTTTTGAACAAGCGGGCCCAGGTGTGTCTTTTGCCCATAGTAACATTCGGACAGCGCCTGTGGCGATAAACCAGAGGCTCTCAGGCACCTGTGTGACTTAATTGAGGGTTTTCGCCACATCTGACAGCTAGCAGAAACTGGAGCCGCCGAGTGTTTGCAAGCAGGTTTTCTCCTATACGGTGCAAAGTGCTCATTCTATTAAGCGTTAGGAGCCCGCGGGCCGGCCTCCGCAATCTAAATGGTAATGGCGAGCCTTATTTATGTTTGCAGCAGATACAGAACAACTGTTACATCCTCTCCCAAGAAGCCTCGCACCATACCTGGCCGAATACTTAATTGTTTGTATACTCGTAAAGGCACATTTACTTCCTTTCGTTATTGATTCAGCGTTCAATGCGGGCAGCTGGAATGAGAGCAGTCATACAGGCCAGTCGGTTGGAGTGTTTGTTTGCCCCCGGCGTCGTTGTTTTTGATTCCGGCCAGTCTGCTCCCCCCCCTCTCAGATTGTCTACAAAAAAGGCCCTGGAAAAGCCAACGCCAAGCCAAGCCATTCCTGCAATCTTGGCTGAGCTGAAATAAATTGCTTTCATTTTGGCCCCGGCTCCTCTTTGTTATAATGTGACAAGGCTACTGATTAGACGAGAGGGGGATCAATAAACTGTCAAGCTTGAGGCTCAAAAGTAGCGCGGGGACTTTTTTTTCTTTCTTTTTTTTTTCCTTGCCTGGAGTTCACCGCCAATGTGAAAGGACACACGGGAATGAGTAGTTAGCCGTGGGTACGACGGGGACTCTTTATGTAGCTTGGACGAGCATATGGGAATTTGATGTTTAATAGAGAGCAAAGATGAACTCTTACATACTTTTTGGGGAAAAATTTGACCCGTTTTTTTTTCTGGAGAGCTCAGTATTGTTCATTCGGTAATTTTACCGATTTGACATGTCATCATCATTGCTCTTTATTTATTTATTTATTTTTTTGTATGTGGGTGAGCATGTGTATGTGCGTGCGAGTGTGTGTGTATTCATTAGTTCACCTAAAACCTATAAAAAAAAATCCCATACCGTTCACCTAAACCAAAAAATTTGACCCGTTTTGACATTTGTGAACAATGAAAATTCCCGACACGTGATTCATTTTCTTAAAGTGATCCAAAATACATGCAGCTGTTGGTCTTTGAAGGGACATGGGGGACAATCTTGAAACAGTTTGAGATAATCAAAATCATCATGACTGTAATTTTTCCATGTCTAAGGTAAAATGGGACATAATATTGTTTGATAGTCTAAATCCAAAAAGAACAGCTTTCAGCAATAATATATTTTTTAAACATTTTTAACAAGTAGTTCAAGACTTTACTGTATATAAACCATAATGAGAATGTTTTCCAACCATCACACAACCCTGTTACTAAAAACCTTTCTTTAGCTATCTAAAAGTGAGCTGCATGACTCAGCAGAAACGACATCATCAAGCTAATCGTTCAGATCGTGGGTTGACCTAAATAAAATAAGTCCTCTATTAAATTTTTCAAATAGAATAACGGAGTGTTTCATTCACTCAAACCTATCTTGCTCATATTATCCGTAAAAGACATCTTGATATGAAATTTGTTCGTGGCCAGTTAGCACAGCAGCTAACAGTGCTAGCTAGCATACACTCTGGAGCTAATGCTGCGTTCGAGGATGGTCGGAAGTCTGAAATTCCACTTGCGAAGACTTCACCGACGGACTAAAATGTGACTCCTTTTGAAACACACACCGTAAAACACACTTTTACCCGAGTATAAAACTAAATATTCATTCATAAATATTGACATGACTTCACATAACACAACATACGTGACAGTATGCCGCTATCGCCCTGCCTGAACTTATATGGTGAAATACTGAACTTTATGAAATGCTTATGAAATAAGATACAATTTAGCACTATCTGCCATTTTGCTTGTTTACTTTCGCCTCAAACGCTTTCAGGTCGGAACTGGGAAAAAAAACTACTCGGATACATCCGACTTCCGACCATCCTCGAATGCAGCATGAAACTCCAACATTATCATTGATTTAGTTACACTAATTACATAAATACTAAAATAAAATTAGCATTCAAATCCAATTGAAAGTAAATTGTCCGTTTCTCAAAACTGTCAGTGCTAAATTGTTAGCTTTTTTTTGTCCCAGTATTTATGTCCCTCCCAGCCTCCTTATGTCAAAAGCTAGCTGCAGTCCTTTGCGGCAGAGTGAACTATATGACACCCCCCCGCCCCAACCCCCACACCCCCCCCCTGGCCGTGGGGACCAGCATTCATTGACAGTGAAGCTGATGGGAGTGAGCAGGTGTCCTTCCTATGCCCTCGGCACAGTTATTAACAAGTGGCGGTGTATTGGAAAAACCAATCATAAAGGACAACAGGCCATAATAGCTGTTGTCTCAGCATAATTGTTTAGGGGAAGAAAAAAAAAAAGGCGTAGGAAGCGGCTGGTTTCATGAAGACCCTCCGCCCTCTCCCCCCTCAGGTTACTATTTGTCGTGTCAATTAGAGAATTTTCTCATAAATATGCTTCTTTAATGATAAAGACAGTGCAAAGAGGTAATTAATGTCTGGGAGCAGCTGCATCCATTTCGGCTTTTTGACTTAATCTATAAATGAATAAATGAATCATCGCCGCGGTGCCTGTGCTGGAGATTAACTTCGCTCTATTGTCAACTTTAAAGATGGTTCTTTTTAAAACTGAGCATAACAGCTGTTAAAAGGGCAAAACGGCGATTAATCTCATTTGATTCATTATCATAAGTGTTAAAAAAAAAATACCGATATAGATATGTTTTGGATATGCCGGTGGTTCTTCACCCGGGTTCGATCAAACCCCAAGGGTTTGGTAAATCTGTCTCAGGGGTTCGTTCGGCGGAGGTCAAGGCACACACTCGACTCATATGATTCGTGGAGACATGCCCCCCCGCTTGGCCGTCATTGGCTGCAGGTGATCACGCACACATTGCTCGGTCCGTCTGCGCTGCGGGGAACTTGGTGAGCTTTGTAGTCGACGTTGACGAACGTACGTCATGTGATTTATTTTATATCGTGATGCCTTCATACTACGTGGAGCCAAAAAAAAAAAAAGAAAGTGATCTGACGAATATGCGCAATATGAATTCACATGGAATGGAACGGAAAAGCAACGTATGGTGTTCCACAGGGTTCAATTCTGGGGCCTCTGCTGTTTTTTATTGCGTCTGCTGCCTCTGGGTTCCATCTTAAGAAAACGGCAGTGGTTGTTTTAAAGTGCTCTATAAATGTAGCTAAGGTAAGTTCAGTGATGAACTGCATGCCAAGTTGAGCAACGATCGTCCAGCACAACTCGCTAGCTCAAAACTAAAGGAAATCTTCCGAAAGATGCATGGAAATGGGGAATACACAAACACAACACTTTCTGAATTCAAGGGGAAGAGAGATAAATTCCATGAAAAGGCTACTCTCGCCGTTTATTTTGTTCACCAGTAAACCCGGTCTTGAATTAAAAAAAAAAAAAAAAGAGTATATATATATATATATATATATATATATGTATATATATATATAGTCCTGAGGCAGACGTGCTAACTACTAGCGTTTGAACTCTTCAAAAAGTCATAGTCATAGTCATTCCAAATGGGTGTTCGTATTTTCTTCCATTGATCCCGTAGGCGTGATGGCCAGGTGTCCCGATAATACCCCGACACAACTTTTTCCACCTTAAATGGATAAAAATCATCGCAGTTAACCAGAGCCTGAGCGTAAGGGTGCAAAGTTCATGAGGTAGCATTAAAGGATTCACTTTCCCTCCTCTGGGCCATCACCGGAGAGTCTTGTTTACAAGTTTTTGAAGAAGAAAAAAGAAAAAAAAAAAGCGGCGCCTGAATGACATTGAAAGCGGTCGCTACGCAACCCGGCACCAATCTTCGCATTAGCCACAACCCCTGCCGACTGACCCGGCCTTTCTGGTGCTGTAAGCAAAAAATAAAAAAAAAAGGTAAGCTGACACTGCACCTTCAAAAAAGCAAGAGGAGGATAAGAAAAATCAACACCAAAAAACCTGGACTTTTTATATGTTGGCACTTCTGCTCCCGTTAATGGCGGCTCCCCTGTGAAAGGGTTCGGGCTGCATCCCATTCATCACACTATCCTCACTGGGGTCATAAAGCGGCCCCTTATGTGCCGTATCTGGATGAAAAAGTGTTTTTTTTTTAAAATAATCTTCCATCTGGTCTCTCCAAAGTCCTGCTGTGCACCTTTGGGATGACATCTCTTTGGACTTTTTGGTTCAAAGGACAAACACAGAGGGATTAAAATCGCTCTATCGCACTGTCAGCTTTGGAGGGGGGGGTCTCTGTTGGACTTTTCACATTAGGACTTTGTCACATTTTATACTCCAGGTCTCATTTTTCAACATACATGTAGGAACGTTGACAATATAGTGGCAGTGACGAACAGGAATGAAGAACAAATCATTCCGTAACTATCCTTAACTCATTCAAACCCAAAAACGTATTAATACGTTTTTTTGTGCTAGAGCAAGTGGTCGGAAACCCTGGTCCTCAATCCATGTCCCCCTCCATCAACACACCTGTTTGATGAACAGGCTTCTACAGAGCTTGCTGATTAGCTGATCAGTTGAGTCAGCTGTTTGAGGAGAGACATGGAAAACAGGCAGGACAGTGGATCTCGAGGACCCGGGTTCCCTATCCCTGTGCTAGAGCATACAGAAGGCTTTGATGCAGCTTCTGAACTGAATTGGTCACTTAAAGCAATGGTAGTTATTACAACAAAAAAAAGGCCAGCAGGTGTCAGTAGAGTATAAGAGATCAGCCAGGGCCATGTTGCAACAAGCTCTTTTTGACAGTGCTTTCACCAGGAATGTGAATATTGATGAAACTCAGCTATATTCTTTTTTTCCCTTCTCGCAAATTGCTGCAAAACGTAAACAGATAAAAAAAAAAATTCCTGATGAAAGAAGAGACTAATCTTTATTTTGGTAGGTTCCATGTTTTTTATAGCAAAAGAACGGAATATTCTGTGGCCGTTGCAAAATCAGTCAAAATACAGTAAAACAGCCGGGAGCGAAGGGGGTTGCTTCAGTGAAAATGGCTCGGAGTGAATGAGTTAAGTAGGTATTCTCTGACCCTCCCTTGTGCTTTTCTTTCCGCATAGATCCGCAGAGGGTAAAGAAATCATCTACACATTTGCCTCAGGGTCACACGTACAGTACAAATTCACGTCCGCTCTCTCTTCCTAACACAAAAGCTGCACATTTGCTAAAAATATCCACGACACTGAAAGAATGAAGTTGCACTTAGTGTAGACATTTTTGTTTTACTGTTTTACATGAAAATCCGACTGCAGGATGGCGATATCAAGAAAATGTCAGTCAGTCACGGCACAAAGCTAAAAAAAAATAATAATCCATGTTGGTATCAAGTTTTAATTAGCTTTAAGTCCATACAACGCTCCCTTTCAGACTTCCTGTACGGATTACGTATCATTAATCGGCGACGTGATTCAGAAGGTTAATAGACTGACCCGTAGATTGTTTGCCAGAGCTCAAACTTCATTTCAAGTCAAAGATCCGGAAGGCTCCGGCCCGACTCGATTAATCTGCCCAATTGATGAGTCTTTATGTTCCATCCTGATGGCCTCCATCACTTTGATCTCATTAGAACCGGCGTAATTGACTGCTCGCGTTAAACAATGACCCGGGCCCTTCATCCTGCTCCCCCTCGCCGCCCCCCCCCTCCCCCGTCCCCCCGTCTCACAAATTACTGCAAATTAACTGCCGCTAGCGACCTCGGGGAGCCAATGATTAAAAAGCTGCAATTGAGAGGGCTTTGCGTGAGATACGATGTAAAAAAGCGGAATCATTCATAAAAGGGGCATATCGTATTGATAATCGAAGCCATTTGGAGAGTTTTTACACCTTACCCATCAGAGTCAGCAACACTCCAGAATTATATATATATTTTTTAAATAAATAAATAAATAAAGAGTCAGCAACACTAGGTTGTGGGTGGTCTCTGAACGATTATCTTGAGGGATATTCTGTTGTGTGGAGTCTGATAAGAGTGAATATTTATCTTCTCAGATCGGCTCAGAAATTGGCGAGTCAACAAAGGCCAGATTGTTGAGCTAGTTTTTTTTGTGTTGAGGGGTGGATGAAGATTTATTTAGGAAACAGCCATCCATTATTGGAAAAAAAAAAAGTATTAATTTGAAATGATCTGGGCCGACCTGTTCAGTATTTACAAATGTAAATCTAATCCACTTGACGTGAAACAAATGTGCGATATAACGATCAGACTCGCTTCTTCTACTGCTACTCTTCTGCTCTTTGACACCACTCTGCCTCCAGAGGTTCGTCTTGGTACTACGACAGGGATGAGACTTCAGATCGTCAGTAAAGGTCTCGTTATCTGTGTGACTTAAGAGGTAGATTTGATCATTTTTGATCTTGAAAAAAACCCCAACAAACACCGTGTAACATTACAATTAAAATCCTCTGATTGGCCTCGAATGAACTGCCCTGTAAATTTGATTGCAAGTCCTGAGGGGGATTTCAAAAAAATAAAGTCCCTTTGATGAAGGCGGGCGCATCAAATTCATCAGCGCGACGACGTCACATCTTTTGACATTTCATATCGTTTTTGGTTTGATATCATGCAGCAGCCCGTGGCATTATCTTCACTCCGGTGCTTTTTTCCAATTTCAGATCCCCTGCCTTCCTGATTTTACCCTCATTTGTAAATGTCACTTAAGTAGAAGAGACGGGGGGAAAAAATAAATGTAAAAAATATATATATACAAAAGAGGGGTAGTGAAAAGTCAAACAGAGGGCAAGGCAGTCAAGTATGTTTGAAACGATGTACTTTGATGGATTTGGTGGGTAGCACAGTATGTATAGCGATTCTCATTTATTCCTATTCATAATCAATTTTAAATGTCCCAAAATCAATTTTATTTAAATTATTTTATACTGTCTTGCCCTTGTTTGCGTGCCTTTACTGGGAGCGCTGTTCACGATTTGGCCACTTAGGGGCAGTGTGGTTCTGCACATTCTGATACACTTAAATTGTAGCCACATTAGAGAGTAGAAGGAAAAAGTCACAATCAAGTCATACGAATAAAAGTTTTTTTTTTGCAGTGTAGGAAGAGCACATGCTTGCGAGTAATGTTAAGATGCTTCTTTGTATACATTCATGAAGCGTTTTGTGTGAATAGCTGTTCTTTTGAGTGATAAAAGTGCCGCGATTAGCTCGCTAATTAGCGTTAGCGGGTCAATGGCACTTTCCATTGTGCGTTAGCCTTGAGCTAGGTACGTTGTGGAAACAAGCTTTTTATAGCTAGCTACATAGAGTAGCAGTTGTGGTCCACACAATACTTTCCTTAGGATTCAAAATTTAATAAATGTAAATTTCATGTCATTTCATGTCATTTTTTCTCGCAAACCAACCTGGAGTAGATCATGGTGATTCTTTGCACATCTACAAATTGAAGCAAAAATCATTCTGTATCGAAAAAAAAATAGATTCTGAATCGGATCAAAAATCGGAATCGAATCGTGACACAGTCAAAAATTCCCACCCATACAATTTAGCAACTAATGGCTTTGAAAATGGCTGATTTTGGAGTTGCAAGTATTTTTGCCCCACAGTGACAATGTAAACATCGTTTGCAAAGTAAACTACAAAAGCAACTTCACTGATTACCTCTCTGGAGGAAATAGCAATAATCGCAGAACATGACCTTGGATGGGACAGAAAGCCGCCCCCTCCCCTGCTGAGAGCCCCCTGGTGGTGGGAGACCAACGCGTAGCTGCTCATCAGTCCACGTAGCTTGTTTACTGAATGTACAAACGATAATGAGTTTTGCAGCTAATTAGCCTCCCCCGGAGAGTACGCTTTTCCCGAGTATGCCAGCTGAAAAATAGCTATGAAATATATTCATGGTACTACTACAGGTAGAGAAAGATGGATTTATTTGACTGGATGTCATATCCGCCTTGGTAATAACTGCAATTCTCCCTACTGGGCCACTGTGCGGCGTGACCAAGTGCAATTATGTGGCGCATAATAGCTCGTTGTCACCCCAAGAGAGGAGGAGAGGAGACCTGAAGGACTGCAGCCGATCGGGAAGGAGAGCGTGTCATGGCCAAATAATGGCGGGTTCGGTCTTCGCCTGGGACGCGGAGGCTATGATGAGATGCATTAGGACGAACCAGAATGAATGGCGCACACTTTTTGAGTGTAAAATGAAATATTGTGGCACATGCCGAGCAAAAACAAACATTACAGTTAACCCCCCCCCCCCCCAAAAAAAGAAAAGAAAATCATGAATCCTAATAAAAGGCCATTAATTAAGCAATTATAAATATATCAATTATATTTAAAAAATATCAGTACTTTTTGTTTTTCGGTCAACTATAATCTTTGCTAGTAATTGTAATTAAACTGACTACAACATTTACGTACAATTTAATAAGCTAAATAAATAACATAATAAAAAAAGTATTTTCAGCCGTTGTTTCAACAGTAATAATTACAATGGAATAATAATTGTAACTTAGTTAGCTAAATATGCATCCCCCCCCCCAAAAAAAAAACCCTGAATAATACATACAATAATACATTAATAACAAAAACTTTGATTGAAAGTTAAATTACATAGAAACATAACAGAGTAAATATTGGTCCTTGATTCCAAAGGAAAAATTTTTTTTCAAAATCTTTTAAAGATAACAAATAATAAATATTAATACAAAAATGAATACCAAATAAAAATGTAGATTACGTTAAAAAAAAGTAGTCTTGGGTTCTTCTTTCATATATAATCTCAAAAATTGAATTAACTACAGAGAGAGAGAAATATATTAAAAATAACCTTATAAATCAAAATAATGGATGTAAAAATGTACTTAAAAAGTACATTTAAAATAAATAAATAAATAAAAGAATGGTTAGTGGTTTAGTATAAGGTAATGAAATTAAAATAAATAAAAATCTAACATGTAAAATATGTTTTAAAAAACAACATACAAATAATAATAAATGCAAATTCATTATCAAAAATAATAATACATATTGCTGTATATAATAAAAGTAAAAAGGTAATTTTCGCTTCTTGCTTTAATCTTACAAAAATGATGGATTTAGTATAAAACTGTTTTAAAAAAAAACTAATAATTTACAATAATAAATGCAACAGGCAAAAAACTATAACAGGGGGAAAAAACACAACTGAAAGTTAAAATCTAGTGACGCTTGCCGAGCGAGGCAGACGTGTTGAGCTGAAGAGGAGGATAATGGGAAATGGAGTCCCAACATCCTCGGTTACAGCACTCACGTTACGGCCTTTGCTTGTTTTTCCACCGCTAAATGTACAAGCGACAGATAGCGTGACCACACTATTGGCAGATGGATAGAGAGCGTTCTATCGCCATGGATACGCCGTCCATCATATCACCATGACAACCACAATGATTCCATCTGTTGAAAGAAGCATTTGGAGGGAACATTCGTTTTCACCATGTTGGTTGGATATCAGAATTAAAATGTTACAAATAGAGTAGAGCAGTGTTGTTCAAACTTTACAACATAAAAAAAAAAAGCCTTTAATGTCCAAATACGTTCAAAATATTATTTTTTTGTAAATTGTACCATTTTAATTAAAGAGCACAATGACGTCCTTCGTGGCTCCTCCAAGCTTTGAAGCAAGCTTTAAATGCCAGCTAGAGAGAATTATAGAAGTGGGATTCTCCCCTTTTTAAATGCTATTTCTAAGAAACTGAATTAATATATTTGGCAAGTAAAAGACCTCGCATAACGCTTTGAAGCGGAGTTCTCTGAGGACCGTATTTAAATACTTTTCATATCCGGGAACTGATGCTTTACTGTCATCACTTTCTTGTTTACTCACAGTTCATTACAGTCACAGCGTGTAAAAGCTCTACAAGTGATGAAAAGTTGGCATTTTGACAGAAATTAATATTTCACTATGGGAACAAACATGGCAGAAACTACTCCAATAAACTAAACTTTACATAAATGCAGAAAGTTAAGTTTCTTGAGGGTAAAAGAAAGAAAAGAGAAATATAGTGTAATTAACTCGTTCACTCCCAGACATTTTCACTGAAGCAACCCCCTTCGCTCCCGGCTGTTTTACCTGATTTTGACGGATTTTTTTTCAAGGCCCATAGAATATTGTGTTCTATTGCTATAAAAACAAAAGAAAGATTATTCTTTCATCGGGATTTAAAAAAAAAATCTGTTTCTGTTTTGCACCAATTAGCATCGGAATATACAGTAGCTAAGTTTCATCATTATTCACAAATCTGTTTAGAACTGTGGGGATGTCAGCTTGTTTGCAACATTGCCCTGGTTGAGCTCTTATACTCTGCTGCCACCTGCTGGCCATCTTTTGTAACATTGCTTTATGCGACCTCTGCATCAAAGCCTTTTTTATGCTCTAGCATGAAAACACATTAAACAAATGTATAAATACGTTTTTGGGAGTGAAGGACAAAGTATTAAAAAACATATTTATATGTTTTTGGGATTGAATAAGTTAAGGGGAATGGAAGTCAATTTCGTACACAAAGGCCCAACTTTGAAAGAAACCAGATTGTGAAAATCGCATCCAAGCACTGCAGTACTGGACAACACTCAAAAGAAAACAAGATAATAAAAGCTGAAACAAAAGTCAGAATTGACCAGAAATTAAATTTCGTGATTTATTTTTTTTTTTTTTAAATTTGGATGAAATGATGTCACTGATGTGTTATTCAAAACAGCTGGGAACTTGTCTAAATTGTGAAAAAAAAAGCATAATCTGTCTACTTGAAGCCTTTTTTAACACATGATCTACTTGCGCATTCACAAGCCGTCGCCTACTCTTCATTCCAACTGCGTCTTCGCCCTCGACTATCTGCCCTGCTCCATCTATGGCGACACATACTGTATTCTTTGGTGATGTATGGATGCGAATAGCAATGGGGCGTCTTCGGAATATTCTGATGGACGTGGTTTAATGATTTCACTTTTAACTTTTGCATTAGTTTTCAGGCGCTATTTTATTTTCAGTTGGGGTTGTAGTGTATATACGGGAGCTAGCATTTTATGCATGTGTACGCATGACACAACGATAGTAATTTAACACTTGAAATGATGGAAAAAGCACATTTATTGGGGATGGAGTGATGCATACCTTGGTTGTAAAGTTATTGCTTGGTTCATTTGGGCAGAGTAAGGGAAGAAAATGCAAACTATGGACTTGCTTGTTATCATTTGACATTTTTTTATTAGACTTTACACCAGTGGTGATCGGTGACGTTCGAGAATGGGCATGCTGGAGTGACACATATGCGAACGTCCTCTAAAAATGTTGGGATATTTTTATTATTCATTTTAACTCATTCATTGCCATTGACGGCTATAGACGTCAAAAATTCATTTGAGCTATTTCTATTAGTTTAACTTTTTTTCCCCCACTTTTGTTAACAAGAGTATGAAAACCTAGAATTTTGTTATTGTACATTTAGAACAGATATAAAATTTGTAATTAATCAAGAGTTAACTAGCGAAGTCATGCGATTAATTACGATTACAAATTTTAATCGCCTGACGCCCCCAATTTTTTTTAACCTTTTTTTTTTTTAAATCACGTCAGGCGGTTATTTTTTTTTATTGTAATTAATTGCATGACTTCAATAGTTAACTCACGATCTGTTCTAAATGTACAATTTTTTTTCTCTAGGTTTTCATACTCTTGTTAACAAAAGTGGAAAAAATGTTAAACTACTAGAAATAGTTTAAATTCATTTTTGACGTCTATAGTCAACAATGGCAGTGAATGAGTTAATGTTAAATATTAATTAATTATTATTTTATGCCACTGGTGTAAAATTAAAGCTGAATTATTCAGGACTGTCGCAGGTTGATGCACACAAACTGTAATGTAAAGTTTACACCGATCTGATTGGCTGGATCGGACAACACAATTTTGATAATTTTATGCAAAATCGGTGATCAGCTGTAATGTCTTAATTTGCCCGATCGATCAATGACATCCTTGATTGGCTCCACGAAATCATACATTAGATATTATGTTTAATGTTTATCAAAATTTTCATTATTCGTTGGGCAGGCCAGTCCTTGTCCCCCACAAATGATGGCAGTCGACTGTTGAGTAAATATGAGTATTTTTTTTAAATAAATACATTGCTCCATCTTCTGATCAAATTGGTGATTGGTTATCTTTCTTTCTTTTCAAACTCACTGATCGTTGATCGGACAAAATATCCTGATTGTGTAAAGCCTAGTTTTGTTTTGTTTTAAAAAAATAATAATTTATTAATGACATTTTTTTTTTAGAATTATAATTTTTTGAAAATTATGTTTTCAATTTTTTTAGAATGATGAATAATAAAGCATTCAAATAATTTTACATTTATCTTTATTAAAAACATATCCACTTAAATTCTATTCTTTTGATTAATTTGCCTATAATTATCAATTTCAATTTATTTTAAAATTGCACTTATTTTATTCACAATCATTAAAAAAAAATATTTTTTATTTTTAGGAAATTGCAATATCAACATTTGTCCTCCTTTTAGAAATTAAAACATACTTAATAGCAAATTTGATGACTTGTCAAAAGGATATAACTAACCACGGTGTCCCCAGAGGATGAGCAAACTACAGAACCAGACAGTTACACTTCCCGTTCCTCACCTGATCTGTTCTCAGTTTGGGCAGGACGCTTAATAGTTTGTCAATTGGACCCCTCGTGTCACACTGCATCAATTCAAAGGCCGCTGACGTTTGTTTTCATTAGACGCTTTCCAACTCGGGGGCTAGCTGAGCACAAAGCCAACGTCGCTTGCCAAGTTCAAGCGACATAAATATACAGACGCGCTCACGTGGAGAGGCTAAATCTTAGTGTTTGTATTACAAGCGACGTGAGTGTCAAGCTTTCCCGTACGGTTTAATCAAAGAGATTAATTTAACAGTCGATGGCGAGGCGAGTGGGCGGAGAAAGAAAAGTAGCCAAGGACTGAAGGGCTCGTTGACTGGCATCAAAGCAAAAAAAGTCTTTCATGCACACTATTGGGAACGCTTGTGTTGTTAGTCAAACATAACTAAATAACCTCCTAATTGAACTACAACGTTGCCCGCCCGCCCCCCCAGTGGTACAAAGCCGCCATATGTAACCGCACTTACTGGACCTTGAAATTCCAGATTTTCCCCTCTCGTTCCGAAGCATCGCTACAGCTCCACCTGCTCGCACCTCATCCACTCCGACACGGCGGCACACTCAATAGAATAGATTATTGATTTTGCTCTCTTCGCCGCCTTTGAGTTGTTCCATCAGGCGGCGTGTGAGGGAAACCAAGTGCAGAAGGAAAGCGCAAGTCATTACGGGGACTGTCACACAATCACGCATACAAATACTTGGGGGGGGGGAGGGGGGTTATGGAGGAGGCGAGGGGTCGTAAAGAACCCCCACATTCACGGCTAAGATCCGCATGCTGTTTTCCCTATCGACCTCTCGAGGCGGTAAAAAAGACAAGGTGAGCTTGTTTGGTCATCGACGCAGGTGGCGGCGCGGCGAGAAAAACGGCCCGTTCTTCTGCAGACGCGGATATCGACGGGTGACGTCTTCTCCGCAGGTGGCCAATTGATTTTTGAATCAAATTCTATCAGGATTCTTGACACCGCGCATTTTGCTAAATACTTTCTACAGCTGCACAGAACTTGAATAAACTTGTTGAGCTAACATAGAAAAATGGACAGGCCTTCATCCACTGAGCTAGCAGGCTACATACCAGATAAACTACAGTATAGTGCTGCTTTGACTTACAATTTACTTGAACAATGGTGCCCTCACCTTGAGGTATGAGTTGAAGAAAATGATTTGTATTGCACTGTGGATAGATATGATCACAGCTCTTTTTTTGTAAGGTATTAGTTGTTCTTAGTTTTATGACTTAGCATTAAGCTAACGTATCCACCAATCTTCTGCGAGTTTAGTAGAGTTCACTGGAACCAAACACTGCTCACATCTCAAATTCTTTCTCACAAAACAAAACACACACACAAAACAGCGCCAATGTACATCAAATCAATTTTGCCCATTGAAATAAATTGGAATGCCATTAATCTGTTCCAGCCTTCTAAAAAAACACAATTGTTTTTGTTACGCAATTTTAATAAAGACAAATAGCATTTTACTGAAGATTATAAATATCAACCAATAAAATTGCTCATTATTTTTCTGTGCTGTCTTAAAGTTTCACTTGTGATGGACAAGGAGAGTCGGCAGAAACAAAGTCATGAACACATCAGAAGTAAATGACCCCAAAAACATCACTCAATATAAGTAATAAAACACCTTAAAAAAATAATTAAAAGGGATAGTGCTTAGAATGTAGTGTCATCTAGTGGTGAACTAATAGAATGCAACAATTTTGAAGCATGTACGGTAGCAAGCCTACCACCAATTACTACGTTTAACTCTTTTGCTCCCCAAAATGTATATCCATCCATCCATCCATCCATTTTCTTGGCCGCTTTTCCTCACTAGGGTCGCGGGGGTGCTGGAGCCTATCCCAGCTGGCTTCGGGCAGTAGGCGGGGTACACCCTGAACTGGTTGCCAGCCAATCGCAGGGCACACAGAGACGAACAACCACACTCACATTCACACCTAGGGACAATTTGGAGTGTTCAATTAACCTGCCATGCATGTTTTTGGAATGTGGGAGGAAACCGGAGTACCCGGTGAAAACCCACGCAAGCACGGGGAGAACATGCAAACTCCACCCAGGAAGGCCGAAGCCCGGACTCGATCTCACGTCCTCTGCACTGGGAGGCGGACGTGCTAACCAGTCAGCCACCGTGCTGCCCCCCAAAATGTATAAATTGGTTTAAATGTTTTAGGTGTCCCAAAAGACATATTTATACGTTTTTTATGTTTTATTATGCTAGAGCATACAGAAGGCTTTGCAGCCTCTCAACTGCAGAGAATGATTGAAGAAATGGTAGTCATTACAAAAATGGCCAACAGGTGGCAGCAGGGTATACGAGATCAACCAGGGATATGTTGCAAAAAGCTCTTTCCCCTACAGTTTTAAACAGATTTGTGATGAAGCTATATTCTAATGCTAATTGCTGCAAAACGGAAACAGATACAAATGAAAGAAGAGACTCTAACCTTTCTTTTGGTAGGGTCCATGTTTTTATAGCAATAGAACACAATATTGTGGGGGCCTTGCAAAATCAGTCAGAATCCAGTTAAACAACCGGGAGCGAAGGGGGTTGCATCAGCACAGAGCTTTGAGGTTTTTTTTTTTTTAATGAGCTGACACGAAAACTGTAAAGTGACGGCATTTGTAAAAGCTAGCTAATGGATGCAGGTTGTTAATGTGACCACAAAAAAAAAATCACAGCAATTTTGGTTGCTTTCCACCAACTATACAATGATGTGTTGATGAGCAAGTGGGTGGGCTTCCCAGCACTGGTGAAAAAACAGGAGAAAGTAAGCATATGCTTCCAGACATAATATTGTCACATTTTAACAATGTTAGGAGGTGCAGGCGTCGGTGTCCCCACGGTGTGAGCATGCTGAGAATGTGACATGCGAGGCACAAAACGAGCAGCCTCGGCTTAACGACCAGAATTACACACGCCAACACCGTAATTCCTCCCCTACGCCAGTAATGTGGATTAAATCCTCTGTTTGGACATGAATATTAGATCATAAACATGAATTTTTAAAAGTGCTCTTTGGCGGGAGTGTACGGCAAGAGGGTGATTATTTCTGCTCATGCGGTGTTCTGCCATCCGGTCATTGTGTGTGTGGAGCAGAGCGCTGAGATAAAGTCATTTGGCAAATGCAAATGGCTTCTGATAACATGCCTGATGACTCATCGGGCCGCGGTGCAAATAAACTAACAAACTATAAAATGGTGTGTGTGCACCAAATGGTTGGTTAACTGCAAAATCACAAGGTGCCGGGTGGTACTGTTACACTCCAGGTCTGTAGGTGGCAGTAATGCGCAATTTGCAGTTTCCTTTTTTTTTTTTTAAAGCCCTGATGCAATAATTACTACTCGAAGACGTTAATATTCAAGAAAATTTCAATGGGGAAAATTATATAATTTTTTTATTTAAATTTTATTAGTTATTAGTATTTTCTTATTTACCCCTCTTTTATACAGCATTAGCCTAATAGCGCAGTTCCGTAATTAATTTTTTAAGTTATTTTCCAAAAACGATCAAATATGATTTAGGCCTGCGATTCTCCAAATGTGGTATGCAAAATAATGTATTCAATTTGCGTAATCTTCAAGTGGCTAAAACCTGCTAAAAACGTAGCCAACTATGCTATTAGGCTGCACAATGAAAAAGTAAAGAAAGTAACAACAAATAAAGTTTCACTCAAGAAGAGTGCTTGCTCATTTTCAAGTTTGGTGTTTGCGTTATGACTTCAGATTGTTTGTAGTCGACACGGACGTGATGATATTCAAGTCAATTTACCGACGACGTCATTGATATTTTTCAGTTGTCAACTTATTGCATGATCAACTATTTGCCTTCAGCCACCCAAATGCAAGCTCACTGAACTACAGTTGTGTTACAGGTATTCAAATTTTCTGATTGGTCTGTGAGGCTGTGAAGGTGTTGAAGTGTGATTTGATGTCTTGGCGGAGATCTTCGCTCTACCGGGTGCTTTTCTGCTTCCTATTTTGTCACAGCTCTTGTAATAGATCTCATTAGGTCTACCCAATGAAGCGAAGGTGTTACCGGGCGGAATAGAAGGACTAGTGCGTTTGTTCAATCCAACTTTCCGACCTTAATAAGATTGGACACTGACGCCCAAGCGAATAACGGTTCAGGATTGGTCAGGTGACCTTTCGCCGTCTACATCCTGCCCCCAATCACTCTCCTCTCCCAATTGTCTCTTTGCGGGCCCGTTCCCGTCCAGTCTTCGCACTCTTTCCAAACGGCCGACGTCGTCTCGACTCCTCTCCCTTCACTGACTGCTCTGATTGGATTTCATCGCTTCTCCGCTGATGCAATCAAGGCAGCTCAGTGGTGCCGAATCCACCTCGTCGTCTTTGCCGCTGAAGTGTTGAAAAGCAAAGAATTGCTATTGTGCTTCTACCTTGACTGGAGGAAAACTCCGCTCATGGAGTAAATGGGAGACTTTGTTTGTGGGCCGGCGTAACCTAGCACAGCACGGTATAAACTACGGGAAGCTACGCGACACCTGGAAACTTAAAACTTGACTATATATCTATTAGGAATGCAAATAAAGATTATTTTAATTAATTTGCTCCCAAAAACGTATAAATACGTTATATTTTAAATATTAGCATGGTCGAAAAAACATATTCATAAAATTTATGCTAGAGCATACAGAAGGCTTTGATGCAACTGAAGAGAACGGTTGAAGCAATGGTAGTTATTACAAAAACGGCCAGCAGGTGGCAGCAGAGTACAAGAGATCAACCAGGGCCATGTTGCAACAAGCTGTTTTCCCCACTGTTCAAAACAGATTGGTGAATAATTATGAAACTTAACCCTGGTTCACGCGGCAGCAGAATTGGCCCGATTTTAGCCCCGAATTTTTCCTCTTGACAATCGCAAGGACGTGCCGACACGCAAACGATAATCTTAACAGATAATTCTCACCCCACACAAATTATATATCTCTTATGAATGTACAATAAAAAAAAATCTAGGTTTTCATACTCTTGTTATCAATAGTGGAAAAAAAAAGTTAAACTAATAGAAATAGTTCAAATGAATTTTTGACGTCTATAGCCGTCAATGGCAGTAAATGAGTTAGCTATATTCTATTTCTAATTGCTGCAAAACGGAAACAGATAGAAATATACTTAGACTCTAATCTTTTTTTTTTTGGTAGGTTCCATGTTTTTAGAGCAATAGAACAGAATGTTAAGCGCGCCTTGCAAAATCACTCAAAATCCAGTAAAACAGACGGGAGTGAAGGGGGTTACTTCAGTGAAAAAGGTTGGGAGTGAATGAGTTAATAGTCAACTAATATGTCTGTTATTTTCTTAATCGCTGAACCGGATGAAATAAATTTCCATCTCTTTATTCAAAAACAGGACATTATTTGAAATTGATTAACAATTAAGCAGGTATGTGCATTTGTGCAACCACATTATTTTACTTAGCCTCTTAAAATATATATTTTTTTCAATTAAGTGATAAAGGCTGTAGGTCACATTATTGATGAAAAAGTTTTGAAATGATTGATCTTGGTCTCATTTTTTTTATATCACAAAAACCTGGCATTTTAACAGTGGTGAAGATAGAAGACGAAAAAAAAAGACGGGGAAGAAGAAGGAAGCAGGAGCCAAACAGAGCGAGGCAGCCAAAAAGGAGAAGAAGATGGAGATGCAACCCACAATTTCCTGACCTCAAGCAATTTCTGCATGACACGCCTTGCAAAGCGTGAAGTGATAGATTTTTCATGCCAGCGTTTTGCTCCCCCACTTTCTCTCTCTCTCTTTTGCTTCTCTAGCCACTCACAGGCCTCTGCGAACCAAGCCACAGTTGTTGTTGTTGCCACCAGTAGCTTCATATTCAGCCTGCAGGCATCACTCCCACAAAACCCCCGCAAACCATCCCGAGGACACAACGCTATCATCTCACATAATCCATACGAGGTCATGTGGCTGTAACTAGAGCCAGTCAAGAGTGCAAAATGGAGGAAATCGTCAAATGGAATCAGCGTTTGTACACCCTTGCTGCTCAAATGTACAACTGGCAACAATCTAGCCACACAAAGGCATTTCTAATACTTATCTACATGTGAGGGTCAAATCATTAGGTACAGTTCTTATTATGACGTAGAGCAGTTCTTCAATAATTCGTTTTCACAGTTAAGCCTCCGAAGAAGTTTGTGTATGTACGCATGGCAGGTGGTTTGGCTCACGCGAGTGCGTGACGTCTACATTATGAATGCGTTTGACGGCGCGCGCTGCTAGCTGACAGTTTGATGAATGTGAGGGTAAGGAGATGATTTAATGTCTTGTGTTCCATCTAATTGTTAAGACGCATCTCAGCGCCTCCTACTGACTTTGAAAAATATGTTTTGAGATTTCCCGCGAAGTACGTTACGTGACTGTTAGCATTGTCCGGAGCAGTAGCGTTCAGAATACAAAGATGGTTGAAACATTTTTGACATTTTTACGCACTGCTATGATGTCATACTATTAGCTACATAGCTTTCACAACTAGTGCAAAAATGCAATCCAGTAGCCTACTAAGTCCTAAAATCAAACTGTCTAGGTTGTTTTCTGTGTTTAAATGCTGCTAATACATCATGCTATTTACGTAGCAGACACGATTTTATCATCCCAAAACCAGGTTCAAGATCCGGGTTTATCGTTCAAAATTATACCAGAACATCCTAAACTTAACTGAGCTAAATTTGCCATGATATACGCTTTTAAATGTTCCTACAGCGCTATGCTATTTTATTATTGTTCAAAATTCTACCGTAGCAACCGAAACTATACAGAGTGCTAATGTCTATCAGCATAGGCTAGGTAATAGGTATTCTCATTTAGTACGATTCAGAATCGATTTCAAATGTCCCAAAATCGATTTTATTTAAATCATTTTATATTGTCTTGTCTTTGTCTGTGTGTGTCTTTATTGGGAGCACTGTTCATGTTGTACCCAGTTTGGCCACTGAGGGGCAGTGTGGTTCCACGCGGTCTAATACACTGTTAAGTTGTAGCCACATTAGAGAGTAGAAGGAAAAAGTCCTGATCAAGTTATTCCAATAAAAGGTTGTTTTTTTCAGCGGAGCCGTTATTTTGAGTGATAAAAGTGCCGCGAGTAGCGCGCTAATTAGCATTAGCGAGTCAGACTGGAGTAGATCATTACAATTCCTTGCACATGTATAGATTGAAGCAAAGATCATTGTCAATCAAATCATTAAAAAAAAAAAAATCGTTCTTAATTGAAAATCGATTCTGAATCGAATCGCAGACCCAAAAATCGGAATCGAAAAGTGAGACATTCAAAGATTCCCACCGCTACTATGTTTGCATTCTGTTCAAAGATCAAATTTAACAAACATAATTATAGAAATAACCATTAAAAAAGTGTCAAAGAAAAACTCGAACACATGCAGTGGGCAAGAAGTTTGTAAGAGAAACTGGAGGAAGAACAAAAAGAAAAAACTTAATCCTGCACTTCCAGCAAGAATCCCCGACAAGTAATGCGCTCCTCTAAGCCCGCTCAAGGGAAAAAGGTGTGGACAGCCGCCAGGGACGCCGGGTTGGGAGACGTCTTGCGCAATCCGTTTCTTCTGAAAGAGCGCCAGCACCTTTTTTTCCCGGCAAGCAGACGGAGCTTGAAAGGTGGCATTTTTGACCGGCCGAGACGACGGCGAGGGCCCCCTGCGCTTCCTCGCTGGCCAACGAACCTTCAGAGCCGATTTGAAGGCGCGCGTCCCTGGAACTGGGACATTTTCCCTGTTCCGAAAATTCGATTAAAGCCAACAGCTGCGATTCAGGTGCTGCCATGCACGTAAACAAAGTGGCAGTTTTTACATGGCATATAAAAGTTATCACTTTGGGCTCTTTACTCCATCAGCAATGTTGTAGCCAGTTGTTTTTAATTTTAACAAAAAAAAAAAAATCTCTAATGTCTCATCATTTTCAAAAATCAACCTCTGAGGACGTTTTAGATGCCTGTCTTGAATCCTGACTTTAAAACCCTAAACCTGCCTTGCAACCATCACACTGTTTTAAAACCCTCATTTGAAACCACCCCGCCTTGAAACCATAACGCTGTTTTAGAACCTGAAAATCCCTAACCCTAGATTGGAACCTTAACCACGGTTTAAAACACGAAATCCTAACCCTAACCCTAAACCCTAAACACCAAACGTAGATTTAAAACCTTTAAACCTGGCTTGAAACCTCCACCCAACCTTGACACTAAACCTGGCTAACCCTAACCAGGCCTTTAAGCCTAAATCAAAACTTGAAGACCGACTTTGAAATACTTGCATGAAACATTTGTGAAGACTCGATACTCTAGTTGGAAACCCTAATCCTGACTTGAAGCCCATATTTAAACACAAAACCATGACTTGAAGTTTTTGCCCAGCCTTCAAGCCCCAACCTTGTTTTACAGCCCTAGTTTAAAACCCAACTCCAGATTTAAAGCCTTATTTGAAATGTTTATTCTTATTGAACTAACCCTGGCTTGAAACTCTACTTTAAAATGAAAACCCTGCTATTAGACCATTGATTTGAAACCCTAATCCAATTTTAAAACCCAACTTTATAAACCTATCCATGGCTGTGTTAATCTTGTTTGAAACCCTAACCCTGGTTTTAAACCCTAATTTCACAATTACCATGACTTGTAAGCAAGCTTTGGCCCTTTTTTTGAAACTTTGTCTTAAACCTTTACTAAAATCTCTAACCCTGGCTTTAGATCCTAATTTTAAACCTGAACTTGAAATAATTATTATCAATGGTAGACGGATGTCAGATGATTTAAAAACAAAGATAAGACACTGGATGATGAATAACAGTTTTTAAAAAAATATATTTTTCTTACATGCAAATCCTTTTTCCCGAAGAATTTGTCTTGAAAAGGCCCGGCGGCCAAGTGGCTGCGGGCCTCATTGCTCAGCAGCCACCCAATAAATTTCCACGGAGGGTAAGAAGGGAAATCAATAGCTGCATTCTGCCTCTTTTAGGGTCCTCGTAGACGATTCCTTCTGCGATTCTAAAAGTATGTTAGGCTAATTTATCGAACCTCTTACCCTAATCACACGCATTGGCCATCATTACAAAGCATGACGGGCGCTGGATGTCTAATTGCTAAAATGCTTTTCCTGGAATTTCTCCTCAATTCCTGAAGCGTAATGACTTTTAACAAAAAAGTGCCTTGTTGCTTCTTCCGGCTGCTTTGCAGATTGAGCTGATGTCATTTGAACCTTGTGGCTGCAATTAGGAGGAAAATGACGTCTTGAGATATACACAGATGCAAATGCAAGGTGGGGTACACACATCATGAAAATCAGGCTGAAATGGAAAATTTTGCAATCAATGCAAAGCAGTCAACCAAGGCTTAATTATCATCTCCAAAACGATTATCCTGAACGATTAGCCAGTTGTGTGGCGTATGTTCTCTTCTCGAATTTGCTCATACTGATATTGAGGCCGAACTTGATCATTTTCTGTCCCTTGGGATAAAGACAGACCAATTATCAGAGTGATTATCCTGTGGTGTGGGGGGTGTTAATGGTTTTGCCTCAAGTTCTGGCTGGAAAACAGTCAGACAATTGTAAAGTGGGGTAACTAAACACGCACGCACCTACAATCGGGCCCAATTTGAGTATTTTCCCTCTTTTGCGATCAAAGTCAGCAAATGATTATCGGATGTTTTTGAAAAGATGATCCTGTGGTGTGCGATCCATGATCTGGCTGACAATCGTTAAGTGCAGTACAGACAATAATAAATCCGAATTGGAGCATTTTTCCTCCCTTGTGATCAAAGTATAAAAAACAATGTGTGGATTATTTTGAGTGATTATCCTGTGGTGTGGGGGGAATTAGGAGTGATTTTAAATCCCTGACTGGCTCAGCTCTAAATCGGGATGACAATTGTGAAGTGGGGTACACACATACTGATAATCGGTCCAAATTTGAGCATTTACCCCTCACTAGTGAGCAAAATTAGAAGTCAGATTATCGGATGTCTCTGAAAGATTATCCTGCCATGTGGGATCCATGTGGGCTGACAATCGTAAAGTGCGGTAAAGACGATAATCAGTCCAAATCTGAGCCTTTTCCTACCCTTGTGATCAAAGTAAGAAAAGACCCAATGAGCGGATTATCCTGAGTGATTATCCGGTGGTGTGGGGGGAATTAGGAGTGATTTTAAATCCCTGATTGGCTCAGCTCTCAGTCGGGTTGACAATTGCGAAGTGGGGTACACACATACCGATAATCGGTTACCCCTCACTTGTTAGCAAAATTAGAGGTCAGATTATCGGATGACTCTGAAAGATTATCCTGCCATGTGGGCTGACAATCGTAAAAAGCAGTAAAGACGATAATCGTCCAAAAAAATAGTCCAAAATCGGAGCATTTTCCCACCCTTGTGATCAAAGTAAGAGCAGTTTTGTATTGGGGTACACACATACCGATAATCGGTCCAAATTTGAGCATTTTCCCCTCACTTGTGAGCAAAATTAGAGGTCAGATTATCGGATGTCTCTGAAGGATTATCAGGATGTCCCTGAAAGATTATCCTGCCATGTGGGATCCATGATCTGGCTGACAATCGTAAAGTGCAGTAAAGACGATAATCAGTCCAAATCGGAGCATTTTCCTACCCTTGTGATCGAAGTAAGAGCAGTGTGGTAGTAGGGTACACACATACCGATAATAGGTCCAAATTTGAGCATTTTCCCCTCACTTGTGAGCAAAATTAGAGGTCAGATTATCGGATGCCTCTGAAGGATTATCCGGATGTCCCTGAAAGATTATCCTGCCATGTGGGATCCATGATCTGGCTGACAATCGTAAAGTGCAGGAAAGACGATAATCAGTCCAAATCGGAGCATTTTGCTACCCTTGTGATCGAAGTAAGAGCAGTGTGGTAGTAGGGTACACACATACCGATAATCGGTCCAAATTTGAGCATTTTCCCCTCAAAATTAGAGGTCAGATTATCGGATGTCTCTGAAGGATTATCCGGTGGTGCAGGGTGTGTAAATAGTGATTTTTTTTTTGTCTCTGATCTGCTCGGAAAACGGTTGAATTTTTTTTGTTCCTGTGTCACGTGTGGGCTCTCTCAAAAAATAAAAATAAAAATAATAATCAGGATGTTAAAAATCGGTATATGTTACCCTACTTTTTAGTATTATGAGGTCCCGACGTCCCTCTTCGGCACTCTTGACTTTATCGCATCTCGAAAATCCGACGCTAAGCGATTCTTTACCCCCGGGTGATGAAGTGCACTCTGCAGCCACCCCTGCTGAGCTTTGTCCCAAAAGACACCGCGACGATTCACTACGGTGACTTTGACAAGCCGCTCATGTTTTTTTGTCTCTCTCTCTCCTGGAAACAAGTAAAGTGAAAAGCATCTCGTAATGCAAACCCTCCCTTGTCTCCACGGCGGAGACAAACAAGCCCCCTGGCGCCACCGAATGGGCCCGGGCAGGTACAAATGTTTTATATATATATATATATATATATATATATATATATATATGAAAAAAGTAATTTCCTTTCCTCATGTAAAAAGCTCTCCTGACTACCATTTCAGGTGACAACTAGCATGTGCTGCTGTACTTCCTTAAAGGGCCCACTTAGAAAGGTAATTTGTAGCCCTAAATGGACTTACAGAATATTGTACGACTCACAGAATCGGTTTTAGTAGTGTTGTGGTTGGTTTAATAGCTAAAAATTCTCCGTTTTGCAGATTTATAAGGGTAGCACAGATACCACTTATTTCAGACAAAGTGCTTGTAGATAGTTCCGATACTTGGAAATGACATTACGTCTACGAATGTAACGATAATGTATTTTAGAAAACACAAATTGGTATTGAACAAACGTTCAAACGTCAATACTCCGGCCTCCAGGGGGCAGTGAAGTGCGCACATGCAGATAATATGTAGATTTGATGAAAAGGCACAAAGGCGACTATCAAAGCAAAATTGCAGTCGAAAGAATATTTACTTGCGGGTTTTATCATATCATCTTTTAGTATTAGTAATTTCAAGGTTTATACCCCAAAGTTGATGCTAATTGTGTTAGCCTGTTTATGGTGATCCATATGATATATTAGCTTTATGTTAACATATAGGGCTGTTCGATTATGAAGAAAATATTCATCACGATTATTTTGGTAATAATTGAAATCATGATTAGGATGATTATTAATTTTTTGGTACAAAACGAGAAAATGTTTAAGCGAAAAAAATCATTAAGACAAATAAAATTATTTCAAAGATTAGAATTATGCAAATTCAGTTTGGATGAAACAAAATGTATTAATTTAGCTATTTAAAAATTTAAAAAAGGTGCACATCCATTAATTCAAACAACTCAAATTTTTTTATTAATCTTTTTTTTTTTTTACGATTATGCTGATTTTGTAATTGTGGTGTGTAATACTAGCCCTACTAACACATTTCTGTATGATGCGTTTTGTTTAATGCATTATAATTAAATGTAATTAATATGTAATAACATGTAATGGTATGTCATTCTATTTATTTTGTTAGTTTTGCAGTAAATCTCAACTGGGAGTATCGATACACATCTTGAAACAAACACAGGTGGACTCTTTTTTTAAATATTGACAGCTATGTGGCAAACTGCACAGTGTGGTATCGGCATGTATTTTAAAAAGAAAAAAAAAATCCATCCAATATTTCAACATAGTTTTTTCCTCTGCATCTTCTAAAGCGTTTTCTCCTTTGTAACTCCTTTGTGTCTCTGAATGGAACAAAACACCACAATCCACTTTGGTGAAGAAAGTGCAACAAAAGAAAGCAGCATGCGTCTGCTGAGAGCGGCGCATCATTCGATCCAGGTCAGGCCGTTTGAGGTGATGAACGACCCGCGCAGGTCCAATTAATGGGGAAAGATACAAAGTAGCGGGAAAAAAAGGCCAACTAATTGCATTTACTAAAAAGTCAGTCACCATGGTAACCTTGGGTTACAAATTTAATACATTCCGTGACCAAGCTCAACTGACTTGGATCTCAAATCAAATCAACTGTCCCGAATGCCAAACTGTACACTCAAAGAAGGCAGAATAGACATAATCCGATTCTTCTTCTCAGCACTCACTTCCTTCAGACCCAAGATTAGAAAATAGCTCACTCTTTCCTTTTTTTGGTCCTTCCTCGGGTCTCCTGACGGCCTCACGACTCTGGCGGGAAGTGTTCGGTTTAGGTGAACGGTATGGGATTTTTTTAATAGGTTTTAGGTGAACTAATGAATACACACACACTCACACGCACATAATTAAAAAAAAAAAAAAAAAAAAAAAAAAAAAGAGAGCAAGGATGATGACATGTCAAATCGGTAAAATTACCGAATGAACAATACTGAGCTCTCCAGGAAAAAAAAACAAAAAAACAAAAAAAAAGAAAATAGCTCACTCTTAAGTCAAATAGTCCAATTTTTTGCTAACAACACAAAACGAAAAATAGAAAAACTGGTTATTGAGAGCCTAGCAAGTCAAGGTCCAACTGCTTGCTCACATGCTGAAGCTAATGCATGCAAATACAAGCGGCTCTGCGGCTCTGTCTGCAGGCAAAGTCTTTCTCATATGACCTTGACGAGGTCACCGATGTTCGCATGCAAGCATCACGCATTTATTAAAAATAACCATGTGACGTCAGCCAGGGCAACTGTCTCATGTAATGGGCGTCTCCAAAAAAAGAGGTCACGCTTAAAGAGGGGAAGGGTAATAGCAATAATGCGGCTTTTATGGAGAATATGCCACATGTATACGGCTTCTTTTAGTCATTGATATAATAATTTCCTAATAATTCATAAAATTGACTTAAAATTAAAAAGATGGACTTTATTGTAAAAAACGAGTGTGATGATAATTGGTCATTTTTCTGCCACTAGATGGCATAATTGCATTTGTAAGATGTGGCAGCTCTGCATTTTTCTTTGCATATTAAGAGCTGTCTTAATATATATAAAAAGTAACTTGGAAAATTGTGCACATTTCTAAAATTGTAAAATACAACTTGACCCCAGTCTCCACAAATATATGCATTATTACTAAAATTATTACTGCTAAATTTTGACGTGTCTGCTGCGTTGTGATTGGAATTCCCCCAGTAAAGGCTTTCCAAGTAAGGGGCAGCCATTAATCGTACGTTAATTTTTTTTTAAATTAACTCAAAATGAACGCACTAATTTTGACACCCCTAATAAACAACTGTTATTCCGTAGTTCAATTATTACCTCAAACAAACCATCTTCACATGCTTATTAGCTCGCTAACTGAAGCGACGCGCTAGCCCGTGTAGCCGCGCTCACGTGACATCACACATTGGCAAATAAATATGCGCACTAGCATTTTACACAAATGATACAAGTCACCTTATATGTGAAATAAATTGTGGTAAAAGTAGATCATTATTAGTAGCTGCATCAAACAAAAAAAGTTTCACTAAAAGGTTTTAATATCCAAAACAAAACTTTTCTTTGATCCTTCCTCGGGTCTCCTGACGGCCTCACGACTCTGGCTGGAAGTGTTCGGTTTAGGTGAACGGTATGGGATTTTTTAATAGGTTTTAGGTGAACTAATGAATACACACACATACAAAAAAAATAAATAAAAAAAATAAGAGAGCAATGATGTCAAATCGGTAAAATTACCGAATGAACAATACTGAGCTCTCCAGGAAAAAAAGAAAAAAAAAGTTTCACTAAAAGGTTTTAATATCCAAAACAATGATCTTGTTTGAACCAATTAATCAAATTAGCCTACAGCGATCATTATTAAGTATTATTCCAGGAAGGAAAGAACGACTGCAGATGGTGACATTTAAACTGTGCAGTTAAACCACCCTTCAAAAATGTTAATCATTAAGCTGATACTGTATGATAATCATAAATATAACAAATGCACGGCTCGTCTCCGGAGCAGACGCTCCCTGGGGCTGCCACAGAACGCACGCCAGTTGATTCCACATCCTCCCATACCTTCCTCCCCACCTCCCTCCCTCCCTCCCTCCTGCTCGCCTCCTCATTGACAGTCGAGTCTCATTCCCGACCATCTTCAGGCAATAATTGCCACAAACAAAAAAACAAAAAAAAAAACAAAACAACAACAAGAAAATACTGTTTATCTGCACGGAACAGCGGTGCCGACGAATATGAGTTCGCATGGGGGGGAGAATGAGAAAAAGACTGAAAAGCTTGATATTCACACAAAAGAATAAAATCAATGTGAAGCAAATGCGTGCATTTGGGGGGGGGGGGAGGGGGGGTCAAACTAATTGCTTTTGGAGCGCGAGGGCAGCACACTTTGTCTGCTTGATAATTACAGATGAGCTGGCCATTATCAGTACCTGGCTAAGCTGTTTTCTAATTACGCCAGAGGAGATATTGTGGGATGCGCGCACAAATCTTCTTTTACGTGGTAAGCGAGAATCGTCGATCGGGGCCACGGGGCTAATTTGTGTATAAGCAGGCAATGAGGTTAGCCGCTAGCCTGTTAGCCTGGCTAATGTTGTACAGTAAATCGCCCAAGGCTCAAATCATGAAAAAATGGCTGTTTAAGATATATATCTATATTCGGTTTATGTTGAAACTGATTTAGAATCAGTATACATTATTGTTGTCAGACCATTAATCACAATAATTTGGAATAAATAAATACATTTTGTTGTGTTTATTAGATTAAATCTGATTACAATCGTAATCATCCTGAACGACTGCAAAAAACAAAAATATCGAGATTTTAGTATATCACCCAGTCCTAACGAAAGCCCATTTTAGTAGACATGTACAAAACAATGACATTTTTAAATAGTCTCATTTTCATGTGTTTTTGGTCAATTATGTTAAAGTCACTAAATTTGAATGCGTCAACATCATTTGTCCGTCTTCCCGCAGACTTTTTGTGTTCCCGCTGTGCTGCTTGGAAAAGGACGTTTGCACGAAGCGTCAGCACCCTGGAGCAAAAAAAAAAAAAAAGAAAAAAAAAAGGCTGCCATTCCTCGGGAAAAAAAAAATGAGCGTGCGCCACGTGGCGTCATTAAGTAGATAGGACCCTCAAGGTGATGTCGGCACTCTTCTTGATACTCCTCCGTGTCATCAATTGCGCTTATCGAACCACTTACCTCTGAATGGCCCCGTAATTTATTTTTAATATTTGCCACATAAGTGCACTTAGAGACATTCTTTGAGAAAAAGGATGGAATTTTGTCATTACGAGGAAGAAAGAAAGAAAAAAATAAAATAAAAATTAAGGAAAAAAATAAAGAAAAAAATAAAGAAATTGTAAGTTGGTATAATTATTTCTTAGCCTTTCATTTACTTGCATTTTATTTTAGCCTTGCATGTGGACTAACCAAATATTATAAACATAGGCAAGGCTAGTTTCATGACAAACCGTTTTGTGTATTTCTTTAATACAAACAACCCGGCAACTTAGTGACGTAATTTTGTAAAAAAAATTCAGTTTCTATGTAATAACCGTATATAGGTTATATATTGAACTAGGGCTTTGCAATTAACTCGTTGCTCCCAAAAACGTATTTCTACGTTTTTTCATGCTAGAGCACTGGTTCTCAGCCCCGGTCCTCGAGTACCCCTATCCAGCCTGTATTCCATGTCTCCGCGGCCAACACAGCTGAGGATCGTTATCAGGCTTCATGCAGAGCTTGCTGATTAGCTGATTGTTTGAAGCACCTGTGTTACTAGTGGGGGACATGGAAAACAGGCTGGATAGGGGTAATCGAGGACTGTGGTTGAAAACCACCGTGCTAGAGCATACAGAAGGCTTTGATGCAGCGTCTCGACTGTACAAAACGGTTGAAGTAATGGTAGTTATTACAAAAACGGCCAGCAGGTAGCAGTAGAGTATATGAGATCAACCAGGGCCATGTTGAAAACAAGATGATTTACCCACAGTTCGAAGCAGATTTGTGATTATTGATGAAACTTAGCTTCTAATGCTAATTGCTGCAAAACGGAAACAGATTTGGTAAACAAACATACTTGATTTCCTGATGAAAGAAGCGATTCAAATCTTTCTTTTGGTAGGGTCCATGTTTTTATAGCAATAGAACACAATATTCTGTGGGCCTTGCAAAATCAGTCAAAATCCAGGAACCCAGCTGGGAGCGAAGGGGATTGCTTCAGTGAAAATGGCTGGGAGTGAATGAGTACATCGAAATTTAATTTCAATTTCAATTATCGAGCTCTACAATTACAAAATCGCCATAAACAAAAATAAAAGATTATTAATACTAATTTTGAGTTGTTTAAATGTATCTATTTGCACCTTTTTTTATTTTAAAATGACTAATGTAATCGATTTTGTTGGGTCCAAAAGGAACTTGCATAATTATAGTATTTGTCTTAATATTTTTTCCATGTTTAAAACAGTTCTCTTTTTGTACCAAAAAACTAATGATTGTACTAATCGTGATTTCAATTATTACCAGATTAATCGTGATTATTTTCTTCATAAGCGAGCAGCCCTATTTTGAACACTTTTTAGTCACAGCTTGTTAAATCATAAGGTAGTAGGCCATGCAGCAAGTTCAAATTCAAACAGCAGTGGCTCTATTTGTCCATGCTGTTCAGGTGAGTCTAATATATATGGGAATTTAAATCCCAATTACGCTCCAGTTTCAGACAAATATTTTCATTTTGATCCCCCCTCTGTTTTCTGTACATGCATTAAATCTAATCCGTCTGCAAAACTGATTGTCTTTCAGTCAGCGTCCTGAGAGCGTTTCTGTACAAACAGGTAATAGAAGCAAGCGATAATAGAAACATCAGCGGGTTCCGTCACACTTCGCCGGCCGCCATCATCAAGCCTTCGCCTCCCTCTAATCAACACTCCTGACTGAGACGTCATAATTATCAACATGCGGCGAGGCTGTGAGACTCTGACTGATGATTGATGAGAGAGCGACGCGCCAATCAATGGCGCATGCGAGGTAAGTGTTTACGACGGCGATTATGACAGGAGAAGTGGCTTGGCTTCCCATTAGACCGCCCGTGCGCCACCGCGATATGACTCGCTGACACTTACACCTGATCTTTCATCACAAATAATTATGTGTCACTTGAGTTTTAGCTATAATTTCATACTGACAGTTTTTTTTTAATGAGTTACTTTGTAATTATTTCACCTATAATTTGGTTAGTCTGATGAGGAATGTGAAGTTCACTTCAGTTAGCCCGACAATCAACTCAAATCAACAGTACAGTATTGACACAAATAATGGACTTGGTTCAAGATGCCTAGACTCAAATAAACGCCACCCATGTCCCTCCATCATCTCCCGCTTATCCGGGGTCGGGTTCCAGACTTCCCTCTCCCCAGCCACTTCAGCCAGATCCTCCGACGGGATCCCAAGGGGTTCCCAGGCCAGCCGAGAGACATTGTCCCCGGGGCCTCCCGCCGGTGGGACATGCCCGGAACACCTCTCCAGGGAGGCGTCCAGGAGGCATCCGAACCAGATGCCCGAGCCACCTCAACTGGTTCCTCTCAACCATGTGCATGTCAGAAATCAAACAATTTGAATCGGGACATTTTTATCCTGGATTTCTCTTCAATTTAAATTTCTGTTTCAATTGCCCACCCCTTAATTAAAGGGATACTTGACTCACTAAGCCATTTTCAGCAGTAAAAAAGTAATTTCTTTGTCCAGAAATTGTCCACAATTAAAGTACAATTAACAAATTTTTCCATTTGCTGTCGACTGAAGGTGACATCACCCGTGCTGAGGAAGTAGGTAACGACTAATCATAGCTCACCTGTTTTCTGGGTTTGGTCAGCCATGATTGGTCGTTACCTACTTCCTCAGCAAATGCAGGCCCGGACCCGACCATCTGGAGGAGCGGGATATTTCCCGGTAGGCTGCCAGAGGGCGCCATTTATTTGAAATCGGTGAATCAATTATTATGACATCTCATACAACTGTACTATCAAGGGTACCGCTGTAGGCCATTGGATTATATATAGCACAGACTGTGTGTCTTTGTTACTAAGGGTGTTACCAAGTCACATAATTTAATACAAACATTTTACAAATAGAAACAATACCATTGGAACTATATTAAACCTTGTCTGTACGAATGCAATATGAATATCGTCGGAGGGAATGCTAATTTATTTTACATTGATGTTCATTAAAACTTGAGCTCAAGTGGGCCCTTCTGAGCTCTGAAACTCTAGAGCTGAAAATGAGTCCCAGTCTGGCCCTGAGCATGCATAGGTGATGTCATCTTCAGTCGACAGCAAGTGGAAAAATTAGCTTTTTAACTCCCAAAAACATATAAATATGTTGTATTTTAAACATTGCCATGCTCCCAAACACGTACATATACGTTTTTTGGTGTTTTTTTTATGCTACAGCATACAGAAGGCTTTAATGCTTCTTTAATGCCCCTGAACTGAAGAGAATGTTTAAACGTGGTGGTAGCAAAGTATAAGAGATCAACTAGGGCCATGTTGGAAGAAGCTTTTTTCCCAGTGTTTCTAACAGATTTATGAATAATGATGAAACTTAGATATATTCTAATGCTAATTGCTGCAAAATAGAAACGGATAGAAATATACTTTTTTTTCCTGATGAAAGAAGAGACTAATCTTTTTTTATGGTAGGTTCCATGTTTTATAGCCATAGAACACAATATTCTGTGGACCCTGCATATTAATCAAAATCCAGTAAAACAGACGGGAGCGAAGGGGGTTGCTTCAGTGAAAATGGTTGGAAGTGAAGGAAGTGAAGTTATCACATTAATTATAGACAACGTATTATCTTCTTACTGTTGAAAATGACTCAATGAGTCACATATCCCTTTAATTTAACATTTTGTGCCCGTTTGATGGTCCCCGAAGCTCAGATTCACCGAACATAGAAAACCAGTGTTGGTGCAAATCCGCAAGAGCTTCTCGACATGCAGTAGCCGAGTGCAGAGATGGATAATTCACAATCCGACGGCAGCCCTGGAAAATAAAAAGCCCAATATAAAGGTTGCGGATACTTAAAACAGCCTTGAGGATGAAAGTGACGGTAAAGTCCACGTCAATCATGAGAATTGGCCAAAGAGAGAGAAGACATTTCTCAGCTTTGTAGCAATAAAAGTAAGATGAATGATAATAAATTCCAGGGCTGTCCGTAATATATTTGCCTTAGATGTCACATGAAGGAAGTAATTGATCATTTGGCGAGTGGCAGTCATGTGATTGTGCTGATTTCACAACGTCAAAAAAGCATGTTAAAAATGAACTTCAAATGTCACCCGATTGCATTTCAATACGTGCTTTCAATTTTGAGAGGCAAAGAAAAGCAGGATCAAGTCTTGCCTGCCTTCCTTCTTCCATGGCTGCCTGCATGCTGGAATCCGATTACCGACAATCCTTAGATGGCGGTGCTCAACCATAGCATGACAAGACAAGCGCACACTTCTGCAATGTTAAAATACCAGCAACCAGGAGGAAAAAAAATTATAAGCAGATAGAAGGGAAGCGGCAAATTGTGTAAATGCGGACTCTGCTGCATTCACGCGTCAACTTCCTGCTTTTTGAGGTTTGTGGCGAAGACGTCCAAGTAGAAATAAGAGGTAAGCAATGTAGTCGAGAATAGTCGTTCTCATACCTTTTACACCAAGTAGTAGGTCTATAATAGGTCCAAGTGTTCATGAAAATCATATAAATGCCTGTAGCCACTGTAGCATTATGCACAGTTTGAACAATAACACTACGCCTACATATTGGAAAATTATACAAAAAAGTAAAACAGCAGAGGCCCCACAATTGAACCCTGTGGAACACCATACATTCCATCATACATGTAAATTTATATTGGACATATTCAGCCGATCACTTTCTTTTTTTGCTCGACAATGTTAGTATGATGGGATCAAAATCGAGTCAGGTGTGTGTCTTGACCTCCACCGAACCCCTGAGACTAACTCACGAACCCAAGGTTAAGAACCTCTGCGCTAGAGTGAGCCCAAGCACATTTAGCAAAGTGGTCTAGGAAACAAATTATTTGCATTTTTGGATCTCGCATGCTGAATATCATGACACTGATTGCAGGTACAAAAAAGTCGTCCATCTTTCACAATTTAAAACAGTTTCAAGTGTCGTAATTAGATATCTTTGATTTACTTGTTTCAATAGCCCAAAAATGTTATGTCGCTCTTACGTCTTTGAAATGAGTGTTACAGAAAGTTTAGGACAGCCATGGCCAGAAGACAGTCACAACTTCTCAGTAAGCTTAATTTTCATATATATTTTTTAGTAAGCATAAGCATAACTATTTTGCATTGTATGTTATCATTAAACCAGCAGACTTCCATCAGGCAAGCTTATGCAATTGTTTTAAATAGACAACCAGTAATTCATTTCGGTTTTTTTGCCTGACAGTAAAAGCAAGCTTTATTTAAAATAATTAATTTGATGCTGTCGGAGAATAATTATTTAAAGTGAATGCGAACGTGAGTTGTGCTAGCCTAACGAAACAATCTTCCGGCATTCAAAAATTCTGTCTAATGTGTAAAAACACATAGCCTAAAGGTAGAGTGTATTTTTCAGTTAACATTAGCCAAATTAGCATTCATATTAGCATGGAAACTTGTCGGTGAGATAGCATAAATGCCTAAGCTAATGCTAGCTACCTCGTGATGCTAGCTATTGTTTGATTTTGTACAGTAATTGACGGTAAACGCTCATTTAAAATTTTGTACTTAAGTAGCCTCTGTAATTTTACTTCATTTAAGGAGATGAATGAGTATTATTTCGACTTTTAGAGCTCACCACTCGCCTTTTTTTTCTCTCTTTCTTAAAACATTATACTTCTACTTTAGTACAAACTAGTGTGCATACTTTGGCACCACTGGGTTAACATAGCTGTATTCCCCATCATTGCCCCCGTGTGGGTTCACTTTGTGAGTTGTTTTCCCTTGAAATCATCTCAGAATATTCTATTATTCCGCAACGTTGGAGATCACGTCGAATATCGCTCTCGTGTTGTTGTTATTGTTGTTGTTGTGTCCTGATGACAAAGCGCCTCTCATGCGGCGATTACCTTTTCTTCTCCCCCACCCTCTCTTCCGCCGTTTAATAGTTGTTCAACTGTGCAAGGCCCCATTGTTTTAATTTCACGCAAGACACACTTTTGGTGTCGTGTCCGGGAGTGTTCTGAAATGACAGCAAAGTGTTTATGTTGAATACACAAATCATATATCAGGCAAACGTTTCCTTGGTGTTTTTTTCTTGGTGTTCAAAAATTCCTTTATTTTTTTTTTTTGGGTTCTATTGTAAATTTAATCTGCATCCGAGAGGCTCAATTTGCCGCCCACTCCCCAATTTGGAGCCACGAGGGTGATCAAACGTTGATTTAATAAGCACGGAGGGGAGTTTAATAACCAAAACCTCAAATAGTAGCGCATAAAGTTTGGACTGCTGTTGAGAGGGGATGTGAGGGGGTGGAGGTGGGTTGTTGGGTTGAGGCTGGCTTTTAGCAGGCATTTGGAGTCGGAGCGTCTGCCTTATTTGGGACTTGGAGAGCAGGCAGAGATCAGAGATCAATACGCTTTAATAGGAGTGGGAATGAAATGATGCCAAAGTGTCCCACATCAATGAATGCGCTTATCTGCTGGAAACGTCCGGTCCAGCAGCTCCTGCTTGCTCACCTGTAGATTAGACAGAGTGAGCTGGAGAGCATGCGGGAACGCTACATAAATAAGGCCCCGGTTCAAATTGTTGCGCTTAACTTATCGCTGGAAACAGATACAGCACTGCATGTGTTTTTCATTTCTCCTCCTCCTACTTACTGCGACATAGAGTTTCTATTCATATTTTCTATAAATACAGATTTGATGGCACATTTTTCCAGAGTTTTGAAATCTAGAATGCCTTCATTGTTGAAAGACATCACAACTACACAACCTTGTTTGACTGATACAGTTGTTTGATACCTCTTCAAATTCCACAACCCATTTAGGCAGCAAGCAGGCTGTGCATTAATGAACTGCGCCCTCTGCTGCATTTATGAAATTAAATTTGTCTCAAGGTCTAGCAAGTACACAAAATAATCGAACTGATTGCAAGTTGTTAGTTTCATTTTTGGATGCCACATCCCGTTTAGGCATCAAGAGAGGTTGACCAGAATAGACAAACCAGAATACTTTCATTGCTTCAAGATGTAGCACTTATCCAACATGATCTCATTATCTGGACCACAATTGTTGGATAAATCACCAAAATGACACAGCCCATTTAGGCGGGGAACTAGTTAAACCTGAATAGAATGACCGCTGTTGGATTTTGCATGGTACTGAAATTGAGTATCTACCTATTGCTTCAACATTTAACTATGCAACTCGGCTACAATTCATTGTTAGTTTCATCTTTGGATGCCACAGCCCATCTCGGCGGCTGCCTCTGCTGAATGTTGCCAAGTATCGAATTCTCACATGCGGCAAGATAGTTGGACTAAGATGGTTGATGAAGTCTGCTGGATGTTTCATAGTAATGAAATCCAGTATACATTTATTGCTTGAAGATGAAGCAACTATGCAACATAATTAGATACAATTGTTAGACCAAACTTAAAAATACCACAGCCCATTTAGGCGTTAATGTAGTTGAATTTATATGGTTTATTCTGGTGGCTATTGCCTTGTACTGAAATCCAATATGCCTTAATTACTTTAAAATGTTGCAACTATGAAACATGCTGTCGTTGGATTAAAACATTTGATTCCACTCCCCTTTTAGGCAGCAAACCAGTTGGAATTAAATGACTAGCACAGTCTGCTGGATTTTTCCTGGTCTAATTGAAATCCAATATGCTTCCATTGCTTCAAGATCTAGCGACTATGAAACATAATCTGATTTAGTTGTCAGAATCATCTTCGGATGCCACAACCCATTTAGGCAACACGCTAGGTGGTTCAAATGAATAATGCCTTCCTCTGGAAGTTCTTGCAGTAGGCTTCCGTTGCTTCATGAAATAGAGATTTTGGAAATATAATATCACTGACTACAATTTGTAAATTCAATCTTTGATGCCACAGCCTGTTTAGGCAGCAAACTAGTTAGACTTCAATAAATGGCACACTGTGTTGAATGTTCACTAGTATTTAAATCCAGTAAACTACAAAACAGCATTATATTTCCCATTGCATGATTGAATATGCACTTGAGTTGTTTTTAACATTGTTGCACTCTCTCCTTTCTGGCAAACCTGCATCACATCCAAATTGTTCGTCATTTTATTGTGGAGGAAAAAAGGAGGCTAAACGCTCTCCTGGCATAGTTGCGATAAGGTATGCGAACATGCACCTTGCTAGTCCCTAATCTTGCCGACATGCTCCCGACACCACCCCCTCGTCAGAAAAACTGAACTCCAAATGAGTTTCTCGCCTCTTGCAAGGAGCTGCCTGACAGGCAAAATGTGAGGCCAGTGGCGATGAGTTGAGTTGAGTGGCGGGTTCACCAATATTCGCTGCACGCTGCGAGCAGGTGCTGATCTCCTGGTTTGTCTCATTTGAGAGCATATGACACTGATTCTGAATCGCGGCCCCGGAGAGTGATTGGATCCTGGGAGAACCAATAGAAAGTGTATCTCTGTGTTAGCTCATTCATCACATTTACAGCAAAATGTTAACTGCCTAGATAACCTTTCCATATCATGTAAGATAGTGCAATATATGTTTGACGTTTTATTTGTGTGAGCCCATTTAGGCGGCTCACTTCTTGAACTAGATCTCAGGCGCCCCCAAATGGAAAGTGTGTACTGTAAAAATCAAAACTCTAAAATGCTTCCATTGCTTCAGTACATATTGCAATATCATAGGTACAATGGTGGGATCAGTCTTTGAATTCCACATCCCGTTTAGGCAGGTAACCAATTAATTGGGCCAACTTAAACCCTCTGCTGGATGCTGCCTGTTATTGAAAACAAACTGACTATGCATCATAATATCCCTTATACAATTGTGGGATCAAACTTTGCACTGTATGTGCCACAGCCCGTTAAGGCGGCAAAATAACTAACTGAGATAAAATGGTTTAATCCCGGCTGGAAATGGCCTATTACTGAAAGTGGCAATGTTTTAAGACAGTGACAAAGGAACATGAGTTTTTTTAAATCAGAGTTTGGATGCCACAGCCCGTCTAGGTGGCAAGCTTGTTGGCTCAAAAGGATGTCATTCCTGCCTAGTTTTGAAAACAAATATGATTGCAGTGTTTCAAGATGTTATGAATATGGGGCATAATCTCATTAATTCACATTCTGCAGCCCGTCTAGGCAGCAAGTACTTAACTCCCACCTTTTGCTAGACGTTACTTTGCATTTGAATGTTCCATGGCTTCACCACGATGCCACATAATTTTTAGGACGGTGAACGCTCATCCTAAACCTTTTATCTTTATTCAAAATTAGATAATACGCTATAGTTTGACCTATTTATCTAACACAACAGCATGTCCTTTATTTTCTGCTGATTGCCATACGATTTTCGCCCTTGAGAAATAACGACACCTGGTGGCGCTCAAAGCTCGCCGCACTCGTCCTTGGCCATACTCTTGACAAATAAACGTTGGAGTTCAGATTGTAATAGAGAGGCAAGCCGCCGGGCATGCGACATCCCCGAGCCCGACTGCGTAAAGCTTGGAATTTTCTTAAGCGGGCGGCTGAAGTTCCCCCCCCCACCCCTGGCATTAATGAGCCTTTAAGCCTCAACCAAGTGGTGACCTTCAAGACCTTGGATATAACAGCCCACTTGAGTGTTTCCTCAGCCATGTTATACACACAGCATTCAAGAGCAGATTCATGAACGTTGTAGAATTTAGAGGGTCGTCAGTTCGTGGTAGAGGAATTAATTTTGGGGGTAATGAAATACAAAAGCGTTCCTTTGAGATACTTTTGTGAACATATGGCGTCTGGGGATAAGACATTTTAAAAGAGGGGATTTAGCTGACAAAAGATGCGGAAAGAATAGCAGAATTCCTGTTTGACAATTCACATTTGTTCTGTGAATTTATAGTATTGCTTCACATGAAAAAGGCTTACAGTCTAACTGATCACCGATATACTCATTATAGATAAGTCTTAAGACTTCTAAAGCCCGTTGAGGCAGCACACTAGTTCACATTAGTGACTCCGTACGTCAGATGTAGCCAAATACTGAATCCAGCATCACCAGTTTTTTACAACATAGTGACTATGCAACACAAATCTCGTTCATACACACTGTTGAGAAATTCGTTTTTGAATGCCCGTTTAGGCGACATGCTAATTCGACTTACAATGTTAGATGTTGCCACGCAGTGAAATCAGAATCAGATATATCTCAATTTCTTAGAGATACAGTATAGCAAATATGCAACACGAGCCCCTTGATACAGAGCTACATTTTTAATGCCACAGCCCATTTCGGCTGCACTATAGTTAGACCTAGATTAATTGTGTCCATTGTTGGATATTGCTAAGTACTGAAATCCGATATGCCTTAATTATTTCAAGATTGTAGAAACTATGGACTTATTTATACTTTGCTACGTTTAGGTAGCACGCTAGTTCTAGCCTAATTAATTCACTCCCAGCCATTTTAATTGAAGCAATTCCCTTCGCTCCCGGCTTCTTTTTTTTTTACTGGATTTTGAATGATTTTGCAAGGCCCACAGAATATTGTGTTCTATTGCTATAAAAACATGGAACCTACCAGAAGAAAGATGAGTCTTTTCTTTCATCAGGAAATCAAGTATATTTCTATCTGTTTCCGTTTTGCAGCAATTAGCATTACAATATAGCTACGTGTCATCATTATTCACAAATCTGTTTAGAACTGTGGGTAAATAAGCTTGTTTGCAACATGGCCTGGTTGATCTCTTATACTCTGCTGCCACCTGCTGGCCGTTTTTGTCATAACTACCATTGCTTCAACCGTTTTGTGCAATTGAGAGGCTGCCTCAAAGCTTTCTGTATGCTCTTGCATAATAATAATAAAAACATCAAAAACGTATAAATACGTCTTTTGGACACTTAAAGCATTTTAAAAAGAACATATTTACATGTTACAAGTGGATTCCTCTGTTTAAAAACAAAATATGCCTCAAGACATACCAACTGTGCAAAACAATTGTGAGGTCTTCAAACTCCACAACCCATTTAGGCTGCAAACTACTTCACCTCTCTTTTTGATGTTGCATAGTATTTTTTCATTCCTTAAAGATGGATGATTATCTCATTAATCAATCTCAATATATACATCTCCAAAAGCCACAACCTATTTATGCGGCAATTGTTGCCAGACGAGAGAAATGTAGCTTGACATGAATCGAAAAGAAGGCCGATCGTGGAAGTGTCACTTCACTTTAATGACCTTTTGTGCCCTCAGTTGTTATAGGGTCCAACAACAATGATGAGGCATTGCCGATTTATGTCGCAAACAGGCCACAAACGGCCAAACGGGAGTGATTTTATGTCATCTTGGAAACGTCTCACAGCCACATTTCATTGCTCCCATGTTACCCTCTGCATTGACCGGCGCCATACGATCATGCACAAACAAGCAACTTTGAGGTTATTTAAAGGACAGTGATCAATAATGCTCCTGTAACTCCTACTTAATCTTCATAATGAGCTTTATTGCGGCAATTAATCACGTCTGAGCAGCCAGTGCCCGGCCTCTCCCAAGAACGCTGGCAGAATAAAGGCCGAACGGAGACGCGCGCCACACAGCTCCCAACGGCGGCTCTGAGAGGAAGAATTAGAGCGTAGTCTTTGACTTAACTTGACAGCTGCTTGATGCCATACTAAGTAATCCATCAAACGTGTGTTAAGAAATATGACAAGAGTAATATTTAAAACACACAGTGCCGCTGATTTATGGTGTGACATCATCCCCATCAAGCAATCCAGCCAAACAGTACATCTATTGTGCACAAATCAAAATGAAAGCGCAATTAGGCAGGATTTGATGATACCGCAGCCCGTTTAGGTGGCAATCTAGTTGGGCCTAAAATAATGGCATCGTCTGTTGCAAGTTGCAAAGTACGGAATGCAATAGGCCTCCATTTTTCAAGGTAGCGATTATGAAACATGTGATATCATTGGCTACAATTATTTCATTATTGTTTGGATGCCACAGCCTGTTAAGGCGGCAAAATATTTTGCCCCAGCCACCCTCTGTTGGATGTTGCCCCAGTACTAGTAACTTCAATATGCATCCATTGCTTCAGGAGATTGCAAATATTTCAATGATCTCATTGGCTGCATTTGTTAGATCGTCACAGCCCGTTTAGGCTGAAAACTAATTTGGCTCAAACTAATTGGCAATCCTTGTTTTCCCACATTGGTTCAAGACATAAGAACTACGTAACAATTATTTTTTTAACTTCACTTTTTTGATACTGCAACCCGTTCAGGCGGCAAAGTACTTAAAAGTAAAATTGGAGTCACCCTGGATGTTACCAAGTTTTGAATGCTGTATGCCGGTATTGGTTCAAAACATAGCGGCTTTGTAACATTAATCTCAGAGTCTACAATTTCTTGGCAAGTTTTGGATGCCAAAGACCGTTTAGGTGGCAAGATTGTTGGGCAAAGATAATGTTGAATGTTGTCCAGCATTTATAGCAGCAAAGCTTGGATGCAATTTTATCCCAATGATGGTAATTGTTACTGTTGATCACTCTTTAGATGCCACAGACTGTTTAGGCATAAAACTAGTTCACGCCAGGCACCCGCTTTTGGATGTTGCCAAGTATTGATTGAAATATGCCTTAATTGCTTGAAGACCTCGCGAATATGCAACACAATCTCATTGACTACAATCGTGAGGCGACTCTTGGAACGCCGCAGCCCGTTCAGGCAGCAAATTAGTTGGAGCTAAACTACTGCCAACTTCTGTTGAATGGAATACAATTGGCTGTTGATTTGGTGAATCTTTGGAACCGCAATGAAATTGAATCTATAAAATGAAACGATAAATAGGAATCGCACGTGCCATCTTAATTCGGAATGTCGAAAATAGAAAAAAACGACCTCAAAACTCACTCTACTTATTTAACAGTCGATTACCTAAAACCCATGCTAATGTCATGCTGCTTATATTGGTCTGGCTTTAAATTGTGGAAGCAGCCAGCAGAGCTTGTGGATAGTAGATGAGATTCACACGGGTGCAGAGGCCTCTTATGATGACCGATTCCGCCGCATTTGGAGAACTATTGATTCTGTCCCGCTCCTAATCGAAGGTGATGATGGCACGGAGGTGAATCCATTAGCGTCTCGGAAGCCGCGTGAACTACGCGGCGGGCCTAATGCTTGTCCTTTCCCATTTGTCACCACCAGCCGGGGTCTTGTGCTCCTATTTGTCCTTGTTGAAAGCAAAAGACAGCGGTGAAAAGATGTCCTCTTTAGGTTTGGGTTATTGTTCATGCATTCATCGGATGATCTACATAAATCATGATACATAAATTTACCCGCAGTAGATGAATTCTAGGTATGTGTTTTTGGGGTTATTTTTAATGCAGTCATAGGATAGTGTACTCGTCATTTCATGCATCTGCATCTTTTTTTTTCCAAGGTCAAAATGACTAGATGTCATTAAAAGACATCTTCTTTCTTGCTGGTATGTGTGTTTGTAGTAATTTTTACAACCAAATGTTTGTACTCTGTATTTTTTTTATTTACTCTCTCGGCAGTCACGTCGCAAGTTCCTTTTTTCAGCTGAGGAAAAACACAGTATGGCGCTTATTTAGTGTTGTCATATCATCAAACTGTAAAGTAGTGTCTTCAGACAAGTAAATCTTTCACATATTTGTGTACTCATAATTGATTCTCTGTTACATCGCCAGCAAAATGCCAGCCAGATAACTGCGCCATAGATGGGTGGCATCAAAACCCTCGCCAAGGTTTGATCGACTGTCACATCTTATCGCGACTTTGAAACGGCAGCAAAAGAGTGGGGGTGAACACATGGATACACTCGACTTCTCGCTCCTCTCAAAGAATTACTTTGCTAAATATTTTCAAAGCTCCCTCCGCCTGTTTCAAATGTCAACTCCTATTTTTTCGGGTTAGCGGGGAATGAAAGTATTAAGCGAGATAGCGCAAGGAAACCAACTTCAAAAGGCAAACTTTGAGATTTGGATGAAGAAAAAAAAAAAACAGTGTACAAGTTTGCATTTGGAACTTTGGGGAAAAGCCACGGTGGAAAAAGAAAAACACGCACAGTGGGGAACATCTGCTAAGAGAATAGCAGGAATAATAAAGGCGAATAAATGTTCCCTGATAGCATAGCTAATGATGTTTGAGCCCCACAAAAACAACACTTGCTTATAAGAGGAAATCTTCGGCAAATCTGATGCTAACCAGCTAACATGGTACACTTTAAAAAGCCTTTAAATATTACTCTTACATGCTTTCTTTAGCATGTTTAGGTCACAAATGTCAGCTAAATGATATTTAGTCATACAAAAACAAAAAAATATTAGCTATTTGGGGGAAAACAAACTTATAGGCAATAAAACTAATATAAACATGTTGGAATTTAAATAGCCTTTCATGACTCTTCACTTCCTGGCTAGCTTCCGTAGTGAATGTACCACAACCTTTCTTTAGCATGTTTAGCTAGGTCACAAATGTCAGCTAAATGATATTTAAACATGCAAGTCATACAAAAACAAAAAAACATTAGCTATTTGGGGGAAAACAAACTTATAGGCAATAAAACTAATATTAACATGTTGGATTTTAAATAGCCTTTCATGACTCGTCACTTCCTGGCTAGCTTCCGTAGTGAATGTACCACAACCTTTCTTTAGCATGTTTAGCTAGGTCACAAATGTCAGCTAAATGATATTTAAACATGCAAGTCATACAAAAACAAAAAAACATTAGCTATTTGGGGGAAAACAAACTTATAGGCAATAAAACTAATATTAACATGTTGGATTTTAAATAGCCTTTCATGACTCGTCACTTCCTGGCTAGCTTCCGTAGTGAATGTACCACAACCTTTCTTTAGCATGTTTAGCTAGGTCACAAATGTCAGCTAAATGATATTTAAACATGCAAGTCATACAAAAACAAAAAAACATTAGCTATTTGGGGGAAAACAAACTTATAGGCAATAAAACTAATATTAACATGTTGGATTTTAAATAGCCTTTCATGACTCGTCACTTCCTGGCTAGCTTCCGTAGTGAATGTACCACAACCTTTCAGTCTCACCCCTTTCTAAAAAAAAAATCTGGAAGAGAAGAGATTAAGCTTTTGGAAATATTTTTTAGATTTGATTTAAACACACTTCCATTCATGCTACCTTCATTAGCAAGTTTAGCTAGTAGATGCTGTCTGCTCTTATTTATGCGACATCTAGAGCTCAGTGTTGCTGAGCATGATGTGGAACGACTGTAAAAACCCGTAAAAAAAAAAATCTCTTAAAAATGTGTGGCATTGTGGGAGCTCACCATATACTGTAGTTCCACGGGCATTTTGGTGCCAGAAAACTCATGTTCTAGTAAACATATTTTTGGTAGCAGCCCTTGCGTCTAAATGCGCTTTAGAGACCGTTTAGGCTACTTTGAGCTCGCGATACTTTAGAGTCATAATGTTACAAAGCATCAAATAGCTGAAGAATATGCAAATCCAACAGGGTAGAAACATGGATGGAGGGGGCTTTTTGATGTTTTTCTTTTGCAAACTTACCAACATTAAAAGGCACGCACACACAATGGTAGCATGCAAAGTCCTGCTGTGCACGCAGGGACTCCGAAAACACCCTCCGACAAACAACATCAGCTTGCCTCAGAGTCTCAGAGCGCCCTCCTCCAGCCGGAGTTTTTACACTGAGCAAACACGCCCTAAACCAACCCCATGGGGGGGACGCTTTGAACAGCAAGTTGCATTAAATCACCGACAATGTCTATTTATGTGGATGAATGACAGACAGACAGACAGACGGCACAGGGCTCTGCTTCTGTATTGAATTCTAATATCACATCGCTTGGGATTTCTTTAACATATCAAAAAAGACTTAACCTCATTGCGTTTCTCTGCAAAATGATGTTTAGCTTGTGGATTAAAAGGCCAATTTGGTCCATAGACAGTACCAAAACTAAAATAAACCACTTTTTTTTTTTTCCATCGTGTGCCCCGCATCCAACCACCCACCTTGTTTCTCCTGTACGTGACTCACAACGGCGATGATTCGGCATGCGATCCGTCAGGGAGGTTTACGGTGGAGCTGAGCCAGAGCACTGCACGGCATTCTGCATGTAAATTTTGGGGAAAAGTCATGAGCAAATAGGAAAATAAAATGCTGGTAAGACAAGAAAGGACCAGAATGTAATGGATAAATTACTTTTGTGTCTCAAACAAAATAGACTGATTGCCCACCTAACATACATTTTTACAAGATGTTATGAGACTTAAATTTTTTTATATGTCAAGTGTACCCTAAGTGTCATGATTTAATTAAACTTGACCAATAAAGAATAAATTGAGAGTATCCTTTCAACACTGCAACGTACTGCTTTAGAGTCATACACGCTAACCTGAAGGTTGAAAAGGTAAAAATAATAATACAAATACAGTAATAGACTAAAGCTAAAAGATGGAAGCTCACAGTTAGCCATCATTTAACATAGTCAAAAACAATAAGTTAACATGAATTACATTCCATATACGCATATAACATTTAAAGAATTTTTTTTTAAGCACAACGAACAATCACATGAATTTTGGTTTTTAATTATTATTACTTATAGTTGCAAGTTATGAGACCATGAGATGTATGAGACCAACTGAAACCAATTAGGTTACAACTAGTCAAGTTGTACTAACACAAACAATATATTTCAATGAGGGTGTAATGAGTTAGCTTTGCTGTTGTACAATCAAAAAGACAGCCTCGGTGTTCACAATTTGTCGCACATACAAAGCAATAACTTAATAATATTTAAATTCTTGTGATTTTTGGTCGTCAATTTTCAGGGATGATATATATAGTACATTTCTTGTAGTTTTTTTTGCAGAACGCTTTTTAAAGGTTAAAGGAAAGTTTTCAGCGGAGGGTCTTTGGGGACGGAAAAAGTGATTCTGACAATATTTGGATGCAGTTGGATTTAGGCCAAAGACACGGTTTAAAAAAAGAAAAAGACAAGAGTGAGAGTTGGGAGGTTGATGTGGCAGCCAAGTTTGGGCAATTAGCGGTAAGCTTCATGTGGCGGCTCGGCGGCCTTGAGCGCTGCCCTCGCTGGGAGACACTCAGCACTTGACTTTGACAAGGTCGGGCTGCAAGGTGCAAGCGAGCGGAGGAGCGCCTATCGCCCCGCCGCGCCGACGACCTATTGCCCCGCCGTGCCGGCAACCTTGCCTGCTTGCTCAGCAGCGCTCTCCGTGCTGATAATGAGGGGGAATCGCTTCCCCGAACCCCATATTTCTTCACGCTGAGATTAGAGGGTGCATTTGGGATATTGGTAGCACAGAGGTGAATGTAACATTCGGCGTCCTTGTGGACAGACATCGGAAATGCGGGGGAGTGCAATCTGATGCAGTTTGATTCAAGTACAGTGAAAGTGTTAGGAGACCTGAACTTGACGCTGAAATATTTCACACATTAGTGTACCCGGGAAAGTGGGGAGAAAATGCCCACTAGTTTGACAGATTATTTTGAAATTTGGTGGATGTGTCTATTATAGCAGGACTCATGAAAAGTCAAAAAAAAAAAAGACCAGTTACTGGAATTGACTAGGAAGTCAGCCATTTTGGCAGATTTCCAGGGCTCGTACTTTGACAATTTGTTAAGACTTTCCTTGGGTGTCTTTGTGCGACACGCAACATTTCTTGCTGGAGGTAATCAGTAAATGAAAACGAACGACACGCCTCAGCGACATGTCAGCTTGAATTAATGTGTGCTGTTATTTTCCCCAGGTTGAAAAGCTATTAATGCGTAATGTTTTCTTATTGATTTTGTCCGTGCAAACGTGGCACGCAGGGCTCTGAAACAGGCTTGAGTCACATTTGGCCCGCACCATGTTCCTTTTTCCGCTTCATAATACAGTGCTGCGTTACTGCAGTGTGCCGATTCACCGTGTATATATTTGAAACTGTGGATTATCTCTAGACCTTGTATTTGTTTCTATGGCATTATTTCGGATCTGTAAGTTTGGGTTTTTGTTGTTATGGGTGTTCTTGTTGTTTTTGTCTGTGGTTGTTTTTTGTTCTTGTTTTGTGTTCCATCCCTTGTCTCGTCCCTTGTCTCGTCTAACCACGTCCACCTGTGTGTGTGTGTCTTCTCTTCTCCAGGTGTGTCTCATTAGTGTTAGTGTATTTAGTCTGTAGTGTTTGTCCAGTCGGTGTGGGTACATTGCCTATGTTAAGTGCGTCAAGTCTTTGTCACAGCCAAGTCGTCTTCGTCTCAGCTAAGTAGCCATTGTCACCGCCAAGTAGCCTCCATCACAGCCAAAGCCATCGCCATAGCCAAGTCATTGGCACAGCTAAGTCATCCTCACAGCCAAGTCATCGCTACAGCCAAGTTATCCTCGTCACAGCTTAGTAACTCGTCCTCGTCACAGCTAACCAAGTAGTCATTGTCACAGCTAACCAACCCTTCCTCTGCACAGCTAACCTAGCCATCCTCGTCACAACTAACCTAGTCATCCTCGTCACAACTAATCAAGTCGTTCTCGTCACAGCTAACCAAGTCGTCATTGTCACAGCTAACCAACCCGTCCTCTGCACAGCTAACCTAGTCATCCTCGTCACAACTAACCTAGTCATCCTCGTCACAACTAATCAAGTCGTTCTCGTCACAGCTAACCAAGTCGTCCTCAGCACAGCTAACCAACCCGTCCTCTGCACAGCTAACCAAGTCATCCTCGTCACAATTAATCAAGTTGTTCTCGTCACAGCTAACCAAGTCGTCCTCGGCACAGCTAACCACGTCGTCCTTGTCACAACTAATCAAGTCGTTCTCGTCACAGCTAACCAAGTCGTCCTCGGCACAGCTAACCAAGTCGTCCTCGGCACAGCTAGCCAAGTCGTCCTTGTCACAACTAATCAAGTCGTTCTCGTCATAGCTAACCAAGTCGTCCTCGGCACAGCTAACCAACCCGTCCTCTGCACAGCTAACCAAGTCATCCTCGTCACAATTAATCAAGTCGTTCTCGTCACAGCTAACCAAGTCGTCCTCGGCACAGCTAACCAAGTCGTCCTCGGCACAGCTAGCCAAGTCATCCTTGTCACAACTAAGCAAGTCGTGCTCGTCAAGCTAACCAAGTCGTCCTCATCACAGCCAAGTCGTGCTCGTCACAACCAAGTCATCCTCGTCACACCTAACCAAAGTTGTCTTCGTCAGAGCCAAGTTGTCATCGTCACAGCCAGAAGCCATAGCCCCAGCCAAGTCAAGTCACTCTACAGCAAGTCAAGCCAAAGCAAATCAGGTCACGTCACGCTCCAGTCCAGTCATGGCGACCAGTCTACTCACGTCCCATCCAGTCATGGCGACCACTCAACTCATGTTCCACCCTGACAAGTGCTTTGCATTTGAGGTGATTCTAAATGCAAGTTGGCGGTTATCATGAATAACTGGCTAGGATTGATTGCATGGCAATAATGTATAACAGCATGTACAGTGATTTTTTCTATTTTTTCAACAGTACTGTCTGCGGCATTTCTATTGTGTAATAGGGCTATGCTGTTGAATCTTAAGCCATCGCCGTCCTCGTGCATGATTTTATCTTCTCTGTTGCTTCGTCAACATGTGAAGGCCCACCACCTGCACCCCCTTCAAAACCAACTAGATGCAAGCGCATGTGGCGTTGATTCAAACCTTCCCCTTACAAGAAAATCCCATTTGGCGAATAGACGCACGCAACGCTAAAACTACTCCCGCAAAGTGACCGAGCGAAGACGATGCCGATTAATTACATCGGGACGGAAAGTGTGTGCTGATGGTCACAGCACTTCATTAAATCTACAATGTTCATATGGACACACGCACATACGCGCACACACAAAAACAGGTCCCACAATGTTCATCTGCCAGGCGGCGCGGATTACCATGGCGGCTCGCCTGAGAGCTGCACAAACACAGTAAGCACTTTGCAATACTAAACAAATGAACATAGGAGTCTATTACAGCCATGCTCATCAATCCAAACAATTCGAGACAGATGGGAGACGATTCATTCCAGTCTGCAAAACTACACTGGCGGGACTATATTTTTTATTTAATTTTTTTTGGTTATTAAATTCAGATTAGTTTTGCAGTTTGTTCACTGTTATATTTTTGGGGGCTTGAAGGCTTGGGAATTTTTTTTATTGCACGTTGTTTTCCCAGGAACACACGAAGCTAAAGGACTTGATGTGATTTGGCTCAGGGTCCGTGGGCCCTCCTCCCCTCCGGGCGTACGTTATAAGCGGGAAGCCAATTCAATCTGGGAGTGATACGATCGCTGGCGAGGGAATTCGACCTCGCCGGTTTAGAATACACAAGCAATGTGCTCCTGTTGGAGACGTTTGTTCATATTGTACCAAGATAAATGCTTTAAACAAAGAGCACAAAAATGTCTTTGAAGACGCTGTCCGATAACACCGTGCTTTCCTATTTTCTGGGTTCTCCTGCTAAAATTGACAAAAGGAGGCTTAATATGCAATTTGTCGCAATTTCAAACAGTTTCTTAGGTGTCTTAACCCTTATATATTGATTGTGTCAAATCTGACCTATTTTGACATTCCTGAAATAACATTCCTTAAATTTAATGAGTTTTATGAAGTAACACAAAAATGAATATCCTGAGAATTTTTTTTCTGACAACTTTTTACTTTAACTTCTTACATTTGAAGGTATCTCTACTTTATACTAAATAGGGCAATTCTTTTTTTCCAGGTTCTGCAAATGATGACACAATGAAAAATTCTGATTCGATATTTTCCCCATCCATGGAATCATTTCTGAAAATTGTTTGATGTGATGATTCATGGCGAATGTGTTGTGCCTTGTGCCAGGCAAGACTTATATTGATCTGATCAGCTGGATGGGGATTTTATGCAAAATTGGTGATCGGCTGTAATGTCTTAATTAATTTGCCCCATCGATCACTGACGTCATTGATCGACTCCGTGAAATAAGGCATTACATATTATATTTAAATTTTTACTGAAGGAAGCGAGGCTGCCAGTGTGCGCCTACAGCCCCTCCGACCACCACCAAACATTCGTACCTTCTATACACCTGTGCGAGTAGCACTGGACTATATATATATTGTTCCATCTTCTCTTTCGGTGGTTGCTTATCCGCCCCCCAAACTCGCTGTTCCGTGATTAAATCCTGATTGTGTAAAGCCTACTAAAAACCTGCATCTTAAATAAATTCTCTTATCTCGTCTGAAAAAAAAAAAACATACAGGTAATATCTATTTCTTAATATTGTTAGCTAATTTTTAATTCCATCTGTTAGCTACAGCTTTCACAAAGTTATGGGAACACATTATTTTAATAGTGTAAAAGCCTGAGCCGATGTTTACTAGCTTTTTATTCCTTCTCAGAGTGAGCACAAAGCAAGATTCTCAAAATGGGTATTAACAGACATTTTATTTTGTACTACTTAGGCTTACATACATTCCATCCAAAAGGGGAGTTAGTGGTGTTAACAGCTAGCAAGATTTGAATGTAACCAGTTGACTTATTACCTCCCCCCCCCCCCCCCCCCCACGCACGCGCCCACGGTATCGAGGCAAAGCCACACCCCTCATGACAAAAGTACTTAGCACCAACAAGACTTAGCTAGCATTAGCACTGTAAACAAGGTTACGTTAGCCACGGCTGCTACATTGGTAGCATGATGACTTATTCCAAATGGAGTGTTACTTTTACACTCAATGTTATTGACCTGTAGTTTTATTCTTATCAATTACAAATCAAAAAGAGCTGATGAACTTACCTGCCGAGCCGAAACGTTGCTAATTGTGAATCCTCTCAAACGCCAAGGTAGGCTACCTTTACTCTGCCTCTGTTGCTAGTCTTATGACCAGATATTGACAAACGATTTATTTTTCATTTTTCAAAGTGGATATTCAGTCATCTTCAGTAAAGCTCCTAAAGCCCAAGGTAAAATGTCAGTGCAAGGCTACTATTCTGCCCTTCAGAAGTTCACCGTTTGAGTTTGTGCAACCTTAGAGCGCCCTCCAGGGGTTGCTTTGTTCATTGTTTTGGTGAGAAGAGAGAATTCCAATGTGGCAGCACGCAACGCCGACTCGTTTATGTGCTACGCGAACTGTTGGATCCTGTTTCGTTGTTGCTTTGGACAAGAATTGTCCGTAAGTACATGTGATGTTAAGAAAATAACACTGTGTATTCGTTTTAGTTAATTTAGGACAGTATTAGAGATAAGGGACTGTTGTGCAATGTAACTAGCTATTAGCATGAGAGTGTGTCGTGTACAGTTAGCTAATACACGTAGTTTGTTATTGTTTTTTTTTAGTTTTACGACGACCTAAAGAGGGAAATGGTCAAATTGGTCAAATAAACAGCCCAAAAGGAAAACAAAGTCTGGTTATTTGGTCTAGCTGGTGAAATTTCGGAGCGAGGACAGCATAGCTACAAAAGTGTGCCCAGGCAAATAATTGACACCTTGTCGGTCACACCTGTCTCTGATTGCTTGTTGCATGGTGGTTTCTTTAAAATTATATTAGAGGTGAAACATGGGGCCACTCTCTCAGATCATTTTAACGTTACTGTCAGGGTAGAGTGACAGTTTTAACAAATATGACGAAAAGCGTTTTTTTTTTTTAAATAGCAAACTCAAAAGTTGGTACTGAATGTGAGTACTCTGAACACAAGGTTTCTTGGACCAGGACATCGGAGGCCTTACCGGTGACACATTCACACGTAGCCTTGGCTGAGAAATGCAAGAACAATAGGTGAGTCGAGCCTCGGCTGTCTTCTTTCTAAGGGATTTGGAATGGCCGCCGAGTACCTGCTGCCAACATTGTTTGCAGCTACCATTGTGCTTGACGCTTTTGTCGGCCTCATTGTCAAATAAGACGGCTTTCTATGCTGTCATGGCGCACTTATATGCTCTTTGAGTGTTAGTCCACGATGTTGCATTGTTGGCGCAAGTGAATTCTGAATTTCTGCTCATTTCTGCTGCTATTGTGTTAGCATGTGTTTGTTTGAATGGGGGACTTTCGATGACTGCAAGTGGTTACTTGCTTGTTGTTTTGTGATACAGAAATTTGTATCAGTCATGGAATGAACTCGGGTAATTTGATATCCACGCAATTTCACGTTTTACACTGCTGTGTTGGTTGTATTTCTTTCTTTCTTTAAATCACATTTACGCGAAGAACAGTAAAGCTTTTTTGTTTTGTTTAAATGCTATGACGTTTGCTAGCTAACGCAGAGCTGCACTTTATTTGTTTACAGAGTAGCTTTTGACTAAAGCACAATTAACCATGGAAAACCCAAGAACCCTTTTCTTCTTTGGAAAATTATGAATTATACATTAAATGACTGCTATAAGTTCACTGAACACCGAAATACATGTTTTTTCAATGTTTTTTTCAATTTATTCCCTAATTTAGGATTAGGGCGAAATTTGACCCTTTGGGATTTAGGGGTATCATTTCGAAAAATCAGAATAACAAAAAACTAACTATTTAGAATTTAAAAAAATGATCATTCAAATACACAGCTACATTGAACAATATAATTTTTTTGTTTTATTTGTCGCATTTTAGCCATCTTGTCACCAGCACTCTGGCTCATGTAAGTGCAATATTCATCCACTAGATGGCCCCATGCAGGGGTCAGAAGTGGCGCTCTGGACTTTTGAAGTTAAATTTGTAAAAAAAAAAAAAAAGGTCTTTGTTATTTGAGTAGCAGAATATATAGGGGCCAAATTTGACCCCGTGGGTTCTCCAGGGTTAAGTAACATTTCCTGACGTTTACTAAATATTGTATGCTCTGTGTGGGAACTTGGTACACCTCAGTGCTGTTCTAAAAATACGAATACATGTCATTTGTTTTTCTGTCCGCGTTTCACCCAAAATGGGTGGGCGACCCACTTTTGATTGGATTGAGCACTAATTGCTTACAATAATCCTGGAAACGTTCCTTGACACAAAAACATTGGGTTATGCCTAATAAAATCACCCTTGCGTCACTTTTTTATGTGTGGTCTCGAAAAGTGTTCCGTTTTTACCTTCATTTGACTGCGAAAGTGTTTGATCGTTCAACAGCCTGTAATGGATCAACTCTGTTATGTTCCCCTAACGGCTGCCGCATTCAAGTGAACATTTTTACTTGTTTTCCAATGCCGAGACTAACTTTCCAAGATAAGCACTAGATGGCCCGAGTCAATATTTGGTCCTCACTCAAGCCGTTATCAGTCAGCGACCCGACAGCGCCTCTCTGTTTCCAGGTCTCGTCTCTTTCGGCGCCTTTTTGCGATCCGACAAGAAAGCGAGAGCTCCCCTGGTCATTACTTCCAGCGCTGTGACAGCAGGCGGCCTTATCTGCTTGGGCCCGACGTGAGCCGGGGCCCCCACGCTGATGAATAGACACCAGGTCGTGCTGGTTCCCTCTCTGTCTCCATCTCACTTGTACACTCACCCGTGAAACCTCCATGATGAGTGCAAACATGAGGGTGAAAGTAAAAATGATAAAAAGAAAGAAGGAAAATTCCCCAACAGGGTTATTCCAAAGAGCCTAAAATAAAGTGTGAATGTATTTTATTTATTTTTTGTTTAAAAAGTGATAATAGTAAAATACATTTATTTATTATCTATTTATCAAATCACAAAAATAACCCACAGTCCTTTTTGTACATTTTTTAAATTGTTGATTATTTTGTAGAATTGAAAAATAAATGTTATTAAAAAGTAGTGGAATACAAAATAATTCAGTATTTTATTTTAAGTTTCACTTTCATTAAAGCTGTTTGAAAAACAAATACTAAAAATAAAATTAAAAATTAAAAAGCAAGAACTTAAACCGAGCAATTACATTTTTTAAAAATCAAAGTCTGCCTTTTTTTTATTATAAAAAATATTTTTTTACATTTACAAAAATGTTGATTAGACACACTCAAGTAAGCATCATTTGCCTGTGTTTTTTGTAATTAATATAGTATAGTGTTTTTTTTGTCATTTAAAAAGAATACTGACAAAATGGAAATATGAACAGATCATTTTAATTCTGAATGTTATACATCTTTTTTGAACTTGTGAAAATTAATATACAGCATGTGCTTAAATTTATTTATTTTTAAGTTCAATGAAGTGGAAATTATTTGGTTTAGCAAAAGTAATACAAAAGACAAATTCAAAGAAAATTCTCTACTTCATTAGTGTGACTTTTTTGAGTAATTAAGAAAATGCTTTTTAAAAAGTGCCAGATGATAGGCTTTTTTAAAAAAATATATAATTTTTTTTTTTTACAAAGTGTCAAATAAAATTTTAATACATAAAAAAAAAAAAACGTTAAAGCATACCCAAAATGAACTGTGACTAATTCTTTTTTTCAGCACGCCCACACACAGCCAAGGGTTTTTAATTAAAGCCCTGAGTGGCAAGTGGCCTATTTCTTCCACGGCTTTTTTTCAAATTGAAAGCGAGCGATAAGACTTATTCTTAGGGTGCTTTATCAAACTCATCTATTTACTGCTGGATCATTTTTTCTTCTCTCCTTTAACCCCATAGTGTGAGCCTTCCACCTTCCACCCGAGCTTCAGCGTAGAGTCAATAAGTGATCATTGTGGGGTTAGCATGGCTGTTCTAACGTGTGGGGTTGGTGGTGGTGGGGTGTTTGAGGTTGGTTGCTGCGGCAGAACCTCTCGGCCAGGGATGCGTGATGACAGAAGCAACATTAAAATGTCCTCCTCGATAAACAAAAGCCACGTCTCCTCGCTCTATTTTAGCCAAGTCTTACTTCTATCCCGGATGTTTCTTACGCTGAATGTCACTGCGTGTTTGCCTGCACCATCAGCATAAAAGCTAAAAAATAAAAAGGGGCATTGGGGGGGGGGGGGGGGGATGAGGTTCGGAACTCCTAACAGAAAATGTGACAATGTGAAACATTTATGTTGGCTTTTGATTTGTTTTGCGTGGCGATGTATGAAAAAATAAAACAGCACGGGCAGATGACCGAAGTGCATTCCTGAGAAAATGAGCTCCGATATTTGTGGATTTGACCTTGCGAAGCCCGACTGGCGGGTTATAAAGCACTTGTCAGAAAGCCAGCACCTTCTGCGAGCGCCTCTGTCCGCATGAATGTTAGACGCCAAAACGTTTCATCTTCATTAAGCCTGGACCGTCGCTTGGGTGGACACAGCAGGTGCAGGACAACAGACAGGACAAACGTCAACCAAAATGGCTCTTTCAAACCAGAATGGCTGACTTCTTGTTTAAACTCGGGCTTGAGTCCTTCACACTTTCTAATGTGTCCTAAGCGGTAATGGACTGCTTTTTATATAGCAGTTTGTCTACATCTTACGGTGGCCAAAGTGTTGTACAAAGCCTCACATTCCTTTCACTAAATAAATAATATTGATTGTGTAAATAAATAAAAAACATTCATATTAGGGTTCAGTGTCTTGCTCAAGGACACCTCAACATGGTCACAAGGGCTGAAGATCAAACCTACAACTTCCCCTTTGAGAGATGACCACTCTACCACTGAGCCATGCCACTAAAAATATAATTCCATGACTGTAGTTGGTCAAAGTGCAACCTCTAACCCAAGCTTCTGTAGCGGGGGGGATTGGATCCGCCAAAGTTCCCGCCTTTGGCCGCCACCCAGCTTGCTACGCACCCGACCTCTTAGGCCCCTCCTACAGGTGGTGAGCCTATAGGAAGGGGGAACCATGCTTCTGATTTGGGTTCAATTGGGCTACTTCACCAGTCGGAGTTTGTTGAGCCATGGAGTATGCCCAAAATGGCTGCTCCAGGTCAAAATGGCAGGAAAAAACGTTACTTTTTACTGTTGCCCACCCATGTAGGACAATTATGTCCTAGCAGGGAGCTGTGAGAGATCATTTGATGTGCTGCATCAAATTATCCTATTTCACTTAACTGATCTGAATTTGTATTTTTTTATGTATTATAAATACTGTATCAAAGTTGGGCTATCAATGCCTGTGGCATGTAGTGACAGGCAGAACATCTGAATACTCACCCACTATATGGCAAAGGTTACTCCACCTTTTGCCATTCAAACTGAATAATGACCTTTCATTCAACTAAACATGGCCAGATTTCACGCTGAGTAAGTTATTTATAAGTAAATTGAGATGAGACCTTTGCAGTTATACTTTTTGTTACATTTTTGTTTGGTGGTCTGTGGGATTTTTTTTTAATGTATTATGTGCCTTGGCTCAATTAAGTTTCAGGAACATCGGTCTCGGGTAAGAGTTTGTGACTTGGGGCACTATGGGGACATTTTTCTTGTACAAGCGCTTTGAATTTGCCCAACATGGCTGAAATCCTGAACCGTTTTGGGTGTTGGGTTTTTGAGACTTTCTCATATGTCAAGGAGAAAGGATAGAAGGAAGCGCCTGATGCTCAGGCACCAATAATAAACATAGCAGCTTTGGTGCCTTGGTTCTATAAACTTTAGTGTCACAATTGCAGCCGTACAGGATTTACTGCTTCTGATTGAACCCCATTGGGGAAAATTCCCTCATCTGAGTTTGTCAAAGTTCCTCGCCCCTGGAGTTTGACCAAATTGATAGTTTGAACTTGGGTCCTTTAGCCTTTTTCGTACATCTTTTGATGGACACTTTAATGTGGATCTGAATTATTTTCAAAAATTTCCAAGGGACATATTTGAATGACTCAAGGTGTTTGGGCACCATTTGTGCTTTAGCTAAAAAATAGATTTCAGCAACCTGAACCAGTCTGATGGTCTACGTTTATATACTTGGTCAGACCTCTGCCTACCTCTCTTCCCTTTTCACCATGTTGGAGATCTTTGCACAGTTTTGAGTGCCGCCTCCAATGTAGTTTTGTGTCCTTGAGCTTCTATCCATTTCTCCCGCCTCGCTGCCTTCGCCGTGCTCCGTCACCCATCTCCCTCCCCCTCCTCCCCTCCACCTTCACACAGGGAAGATTTTCTAATATCCATTACTTCCACCAGGGTCAACACAATCCCACCGGGTCCGCCAAAGACGTGGCAGGTGCCGATAAGGGCCTTGCTCCAGACGCCGTAATAACTTAACAAATCCCTCCGTGACCCGCAATCCCTTCCCCTTCACCAGCGTGCCTCCGCAGTATTTTCCATAAAGCCATTAAAATTGACCCGGTGTCATACTAGCAGAGGGCAACACGGGTCGCGGGGTGCAATGCCGTCACACTGTTTTGTTCATTTTTAAAATCCAAAAGTAAACTGCGAGGTGGTTTTGAGAGGCGGTTTATGAAGTGAACGTTTCAAAGAAGACGAATGTCATTTTTGGACAATGTCATACATAAAAAAATAAATAAAATAAAAAAAATCTTTAAACTATTTGTTTTTTTACGATGGCGTATTAGGGCCATATATATATATACACATACACATACACATACACATACACACACACACACACACACACACAGACGCTCCCCACCTTACGAACGAGTTACGTTCCGGACGATTGTTAGTAAGGTGAATTTGTCCGTAAGTTGCTTCAGTGCTATATTTTGTATTATTTATGTTTAAAGCCTATATAAGTATATTGAAGGTTTATATAAGTATGTTTAAGGCTTGTACAAGTAACCTGCATTGGTTTGTACTGAAAAAAACTTTTAATAAAATGGAGAGAATACGTACAGTACTGTACTGTACTACGTATGTTAGAGAGAGAGAGCGAGAGACACACACAGTATGTACATGTACGTAATAAGATATATATATATATATATATATATATATATATATATAAAAAAATTTAGATGGTGGGGGCAATATTCCAATATATTTACCACTTTATAAAAAAAACTCTTAAATTTGCGAGTTTATAAAGTGGCAGAGAAAAAAAAAAACTCAAACTTATGAGAAACGTGAGGATTCGTTGGTGGTTAATGGGATACTGTTTATAAATTGAAAAGGCAGGATGGAGACGGATTCATTCTTAATTTGAACTTGACTAGACATACACGGCAGCTCGAGCGCCAAGACTTCCTGATCATGACTAACACTAACCAATCAGAAGCGAGCATACTTTAGGTAAAAGCAAGTGAATGACGGAGAGCAGCAGATTCGACACATCAACTTAGCTACTTGTACAAAAAATTACCAAAATGTATGAATGTGTAAATAATAATTCTGGAAACGTAAATATACATTTTAACAAATTAACTTAAATGCTTGATCCTTCAGGTGCGGACCTTCGTAAAGCGAGGCGTCTTCGTCGATGGCCGTACCCAACGTACGTAAGAGCGAATGCTTAACATCATATGGTTAATCTCTGCTACAGCAATTACGATCTCCTTATTTGAAAACCCGATCGAAAGTATTGGCACAGACATCAGAGTAGTACGCTACGTGTATTTCTCGGAAGTTTTTTTCTCTCGCAAATTTACAAGTTTATAAAATAGCATATTTGCAAGTTTTTTTCTCGTAATATTGCCCCCACCTTCTAAAAAACATATTTATACCTGGCCCTAATACGCCGCTGTAGTTTTTAAGGGTAATGGTTATGATATTTTGTATTTTTTTTTGTATTTTCGTTTTAAACTTAACAAAGGAAATTTTTCTAAAATAGGTGTGATGTCAACAAATACTGTGGGGTTGTACAACTAATTAAAAACATTTTTTTTTTCTTTAAAGTACCCTTGGAGTTGTGTCTGTCCTTTTCGTTCCCTCACAGTATTCAGAAACTATCGTGCAGTTCTTATCTGATATCTTGGCATCAATACCCTCCCAACCGCCCAGCTCCGCCCCTTCCCGCGTGCCCTTCCCCAAAACCCCGAGCTGCCAGTCATGCTTTAGCAGCATTGGAGTGGCAATAGTGTTAATGATTCATTTCCCTTGTAATCCGCGCTCAGGCCGATAAGCTCGCGAGACGGCCGCCGTTATTTGTCGCCGTTCGCCATTGTTTGCAGTGTTAAATTAAGCCTCGGTGATCCATCCGTTGAGCCTTTGTTGAGCGGGAGGGGGCGAGGCGGGGGGATATGTAGGCATGAGCTGCTTTCATAGATTAACCGTACGGCACAAAAAAAAAAAGGTGTCCGCCTGATATCGATGCTGTTTTCGCATTTTGACAGCACTAATCACATCTCATATTAAGCCCAAAAATTCACAAAAGCACAACAGAAAAACTAATCCATTGAGGTAAGCTTGACTCCTGGCTAGTGGTGGAAGGTAACAAAGTACAAATAAGTCACTACTGTTCTAATGTAGCTTTTTCTGGTGTCAACAACTGCAGCTATATTTAAAACATAAAATGGATCCCTTTGTGTTGCCATTTAGCGTGTAGGAAGTTTTTTCTCCCTTGTTGCGTGAAGCTTCAAATGACCAGTAGAGGGTGCTAAGACGCGTAAAAATTGTAATCTTGCGACCACAGTTTGCATGACGTCACTCATTTTTGCTACAAACTGAGTTTGAAAGTAAACAACTGTAGTTTTCTAGCAGTCGATAGTTAGTCCATTGTCAAACAACTACAAAAGAGTTGTTTAAATTTTCCTGTGACATTTAGTCATTTCCTTCTCGCTTCTCTCGGCTTCATTTTAGCGCCAGCTGTCACCAAAGCTGTGACCAAAGTGAACCTCAGTGGGCTCTATGTTGGGGCAAAAGTCCAAATGTTCCGATACTACTCAATCAATAAAATACCATGATCAAAATGTTGTAGAGTGTAAAGTAAATTAGCTGTGAAAATGAGCACAACAAGCGTTTCCATTCAGTTTTATTTTTGCATTTCTTGAAAATTCTAATAAAAATATGTGGATGGAAACCCACCTATCGATGCACAGAGATGCAATTTGGCGGCCCAAAAAAATTGCATGTGAAGTGTGTAACTTTTTTTAAAAAAACATTCATTTTGAGAATATAGGGTACCTTTTTACAAATGTGCTAGCATAGATGAGAATGACAATATTTGCCTTCCTGATTATGGATGGCGCTCTAAGGACTTAATTCTATGTTTCCACACAAAGTTTCCTCACGGGAAGACCTTATTTCCTTAAATAACACCCTAACTATATTGAATCCCACCATGTGACTGTATTGTTCCTTCTCTACAAGCTACACTGTAAAAAATTAACTTTAAGAAAAAAGTTCATTTTTGTTTTCATGTTGAAGCGGTGCGACTTGCCGTTGTGGGAGTGCGTTTTTTTTTTTTTTTGCGCCCCGAGAGGCGTCAAATTTAGAACGCACCAACAGCGACCCATATTATCTTTTTGAGTCAGGCAAAAACCCCGCCGGGCGTTCTGATGTCACAGCCACCTTGCGTTATAATTATCACATCGCTACACTTGGCATGTGGCATGTCTTCCTTTGCCGTTAGAACAAATACATACAATTTTATCTATTTATTCATTCTCATGTATTTAAATAAAATATCATCCCTCTGAATATTTAGATCATCTTTCCCTGTTTTCTTTGCTCCATTTCTGCCATTTTATGGGACGACATAATAAAAATAGAGTTCTAGAAACAAATTGAGCAACAATATTAGTTTTTTTCTACACACATTGAGTAAGAATGTCAAAACGATCTAGTATAGTACATTTAAATTAAGTTGGTTACAAAAAATTTTACATTTTAAAATGTGCCGAAAATATATACTTAAAAATATAAACAAATGTGTTTTAAGTAAAACTGTTTTTTTAGTGATTAGATTTAAAAAAACAAAAGTGATTCAGTTTTTTTCATTAAAAAAATAGTTAATTTAAAAAGTATGAATAATTAAGATTTTAGATTAAGAATTTTGAAAACATATTTTAAAATTGAAAAAATATAAAATCATTCATTTTAAAATCTGTCAAAATATTTTGTCAGAAACACAAAATGACAATTTTAATCGAGATTATGTGTTTGATAAATGTTGACAATAATTCATAGAAATATCAAAAATAAATGTTAACATAATTCATAGAAGTATCAAAAATGTAAAAAAAATAATAAATATTTTTTGCAGAAGTATGACAAATTATTTGATTACATAAAATATGGTTTTACATTTAAAACGTTACATTATTTTTCAATGTGTGCTTCCACTGTCCTGATTTTAAGGGGACCCGCTTCAATTGGCTGTGAATTGGCTGCGTTCCATCCCACAATGGAGCACAACGTCGCCCACATGCGCCAAAAATATAGTATCTTTCGGGGGGCTGGATTAAATGCATTTCAATGGGGAAAATCGATTAAACATGAGTTAATACAGATACCTAAAAAAATTGAGTTCAGTTACCGTTTTACTTCCATTGCAACTTTTGCATTGGATCTCATTCAAATGGATTGTTAAGAATCCTGTCACAATACGCCACAACAACAAACACCTTCCAACAAAGCTCTTTCCGCTACATACATTCACCCAACATGTGTGTGACCAAATTCATTTCAGTCTGTGCATCATGCAACACAATTAGCCGACACCCAGTTTTGGTTAATGATACAAATGTTGTGTCGAGCGACTGGCAGCACGCTGGATGCCAGCCTTCTGTCGCAAGCTCTGCCGAGCGTCATGAATGACAATGAGTTTGCATGGCGGGTGGCCCCTTAATACCCCCCCCCCCCCCCCCCACACACACACACACACTCGCTCGCTCCCTGTTACACATGAAACATCCCACAAGCTGGTGATGCAGTGATATGGATGTCATTCACACAATCAAAGAATTACAGCGCCGGTGCTATTTTTGACTTCCATATTTTCTTGTGGTTTGCATCCTGTGTTCTTCTTCTTTTTGCTGTCCGGTTTTTGCTTCCTCCACCCGCTCTAATCATCTGGATGCCCCATGAAGAGAGTGGCTCCAGTGAAGGTGGAGGACCTGCAGAACACTGATAAGTCTTTTGCTTTAAAGCCGGGCACCAAAGATACAGAGTAGCATGGGTAAAAATAAGAAAATCAGGATGTCGCATAGCAGTTTTGAGCACAGGTTGTATATGATGAGGATACCAGTGCAAATCGCCACTGCCAAATGAAACGCATCATATATATATATTTTTTTTTTCATCTCATATCACATCATCTAGTGGCCCCTTTTCTAATACTCGTATCATGATTCTTATGGGACATTTGGGAGCCCCATGAACATTTTCTGTGTGGATGCTGTAACATGCTGTCGGTGAAGCTTCACACATTTAGTTTCAACATTTTGGTGGTCGATTCATCCAACTTAATCGACTTTCTTTTCCCAGCTTTAAAGTAGCACTAAGGAACTTTTCAACCTTAATAAAATATTTTCATACTGTAACTCTCTGATGAAACATTAACATAAAACTAGTTGAATGTTACCTTTGCCATGGCCCGAGGGGGTCTGTATAATTTTTACTGGCACTAAGCAACTTTGAGGAGGGTGGTAGGAACACTGCCACACAAAAAACTGCAAATGTGTTGACTGCTTTATGGCATACGTCACCTCCCCCTTTCCCCATTCGTTACAAAGACGGAAGTCGATCTGAATGTCGATGCATGATTGCTGCTTTCCTGGCAGAAGCTGCAAAACAACTGAAACGTTTTGTCTGAGGAGACAAAAAAGGAAAAGGGAAGCTCCCTGGATAAAAGGACAGTCAAGGATCAAAATCGGCGCGGATGTCACTCGCTGGCGTGAGCTAAAAAAACGACGCAATGCGCTTGTCCTCATGGGAAATGTGGTCTTCCTTCAGGCATAACATTACCGCTTTTGTCCATATGGCGCCGCCATAATCAACGTAAACCGAAAGTTCCTTATTGTTGCTTTAAATAGCGAGCTGCTAAGAAAATGGACGCTGGGCTACAAATTGCCCCTTCATCATAGTTTGGCCACTCCTGGTATTGGTCAATCCCTTTTTGTGCTTGCTAGGTCAATTGAGGCAACGCTATGCGGGGGGGAAAAAAAAAACACTGCCAGAATTTGAACTTGCAAGGTCTTCATTGGACAGCAAAGCTAAAGCTAAATTGTTATTGTGAGTAAATGGAGAACGCAATCCCTCTTAATCTCTTGTCAGTTTTAGCCTCAACCCAAAAAGCGATAAAAATAATGTTCTTTGCGCTGTTGGCTGTCGGGCAGGTTCTTTATTTTATCCCCCTGCCGTCTCTTCGCAGGTGCTATAAGCCCTTTCACCACAACACCTGTCATGGCTGTAATCTCCACGGTAGGAGATGGACAGATATCATCTCCAAACTGACTTTTCATTACACTCCGCACACCCCGTCTGTATTTAGAAGTAAACGAGTCCTCCGGGGAGTGATGGGCACCGTTTTGATTGCATTCGAGAACCTCAAATAGGCCCAAATTAAACATATCGTCACTTGTTTTTTTTTTTTTTTACATTTCCAATCATAATTCAATCTTCTTTGTTGCTTTCTTTCTTTCAATTTAGAAAAAAATGTGACATTGCTGCAGCCCTTTGTCTTCTTTCCGCAGAAGTTTGCCAAAACTTGCCCTGTACATCTTACTTGAATTTATTGTACAGATATGTGCACACTGGACACCCTCATAGTTACCATTTGGTATTCACAAATTCACCTATAATATACAAATTCACGCATAATAATATTTTTGGGGAAACTATACTGCCGCTAATTCACATATGTTTATTTAATTGTTTCAACACTAAAACACTAATGACAACAACACAATATACACAATGAATAAGAGACTGATTCTCCAAATTTGCCCTTCTTGTTTTGTTTTTTTTTCTCAGAGGGAATTATTGACTGTACATTTTCTGGTTGATAAAAAAAAAAAACACGTAAAGGCTTTGATCGGTGGAAGTAATCTTTATGGCAAATCTTTCTAACCTTCCTACTTTGTGGAGCAGCAGTCAAGGACTTTTACTTTTTAATGGAGATGATCTATCCGATTGGTTGATCGATAAAAATAATTCCCTGCGGAGTTGGTGCAGGTGTTCGTTTACGCTCGGATGCTAATGTCATTGATTAGCAGGGGGCTCTGATTGCACTTAATAATCGCGTTTAATGATCGGGAAGAGTTCAATTCCATGTGCGTCACTCTAATCAAAGGCCTATTTTTGTCTATATGAATGACATAAATGTCATTAAGTCAGTAAATAACATGAATCACTATCGTCTTGCAATGCAGATGGCACCACTTTGCTTCAGACATCTCATTAAAAACCCAAACATGACCTGTGAGTTTTCTTTAGACTTTTTCAGTTTCTACAACAAAGTTGAAAACATGAATATTCCAGCAGTGTGCACCTGGCCCATCGCAAATTACGCAGACGCTCCAGTTCGATTCTTTCATATTTGGGAGGGAATTGGAGCCTCGTGTGCCTGGCAGCTGCTGGCACCCCAACAAAAGTCAAAAAGTCAGTTATTTTGATGTTCAGCTGGAATACTCAACACGCCATGTTATAAACTTTTAATTAGCAGCAGTTTCACGTTGGTCACGTTTTTACGCTCTTTCAAGTGTTTTTTCCAACGCCAGGATCCAGAAATGGCCATCAACATCAATCCCCAGAGAAAACCCAGGAACATGCTATAGTCAAGCCAACTTTAAAGATATAGTAGGGTTGTAAAGTCTGCGCTCAAACTTAAAAACTGGTGCATCTTGATTTTAATGCTGGTACACTCCTGCTGGAACCACGTCTAAATATTGGCGCAGGTAGTGTAATGTGAATTTGATGAATTTGATCGAGTGCCTACTCACCCTAGCCAACTTGAACAGGTGAAGAACAACATCCTCATACATTACAGTACATACTGTATGTAAATATGAAACCGCACAAGCAAGCAAGCACGCGGCAATGGAAAAAGTCCCCCCCTGACTCTGTAAAGGCCTAGACACACCAATCCGACGTCGGCTAAATGTGACCGATGCCTCCCCCCTGTGGCGGTGGCCCAGACGTCGGCACGTCGCGTAGAAAAATGACGTAAATACACCGCACCGACTATTACGTACCATCAGCGCATGCGTGAGAAGTAATTCCCCTCGGTAGTCATTATTCCTAAAGGCAACCGGAAACCTCTTTACAGGGGCGTGATATAAAAATGTAAACAATGCATGCCGGTTACTTTTTCTCTCATGATGTCCTCCCACGTGAAGGAAACCCTCCGGCTTTATGCACAGTATCGTATATAAAAGTAAATTAGATCCAGTCGCGTCCCTATGTCAAGCCATAGTTTGGCTTTTATACCTTTGTCGGCATACCCTTTAACGGTAATATCATACAATGCCGATCTCTCTTAAACCAAAGAGACAAAGTGTTCTTCCCGATCTTCTGTCCAGACATTGTACGTTCAAATGCGGCGGGTACAGCAGGGTGACAATGCGCAAAATGAGCAGAAAAAAAAACTGGTCCAGGCTTTCCATCAGTACTGTTATCCGCGTTCATCACTTCCTTTTCTTGCCCCGTGCACTGGTTTGCTAGCTAACAGCTAATCACAGTGATCAAATGTCCCGACGCCGATTCAACATGTCGAATTTGCTGAAAACGCTCCCCCGTCGTATTCCAACTCGATCCGACTTTACAAGAGTAACAGGGATGTGATTTTTCCGCTAATTCGCGGAATTCCGCTTTTTTTTAATCTCCCCCCCCCCCCAAAAAAAAAAAATCCGATTTTTATTTTTTTTTTTTTTTTTTGTAGTTCATTGTGTATGCACATGACTCCGACAGATAACATCTTCTGCTATAACAAAGACATTTGTGGTATGCTCTAATATGAGTTACTTTTCATTTGGTCATGATACAATTATTTGTTCATGAAATTTGAACTCTTCAACATTATTTATGTGTTAACTTAGTAAT